>NC_142703.1:23391675-23691675 GCF_029339155.1 Prunus mume | reverse complement strand
AGAACAAAAGTGGTCCCAAATACGGTGTTACACCTAGGATAAGAGTCTTGAGTTGTGATTTTGATATTTTTCAGTGAAGCGTTATCGCTTTCCCACGCGCTGCCAGGGCGTGTGGTGATGCGTGGGCACTATAGCAGAGGGGCATTGTGTTCAAAAGCGATCCCCTTGTTGTCACAAGTGCATAGGAACTCGGGGATTTCAATTCGGATAATGTTGGAAACGAATCTCGCCTATTGTACGATTTTCGGGTTCGATATATTTAAACCGTTGGATCATAGTCAATTCAATATATATTTATCTAGGTAATTTTTAGGATTGTATAGGATTCGACGGATTGTAAAATGAAGTCCCGGATACTCCGGAAGTGGCAACCCTAGGGCTAGGTTTACAGAAATTGTCCGATCGTGCGATCGTGGGTAATTCGACTGTCCGATTGAGACCAAAGTCTCAGGACATGTGTCCTAGGCATATCGGAACCTTTAGGGGCTCCGGGATTTGTGATAGGAGGTCGTGGGCCCCTCGTGCCTGGTTGACCAGGTTTAAGTAGTTTGATCCCTCGGTTGACCGTGAGTCTCTTGAGGTAGTTATATCCTTTGAGAAAATGAGTTATCTAATTCAAATTATCAGAAAGTTGATATAAAGGCCAGGAAATAGATTGGGAAAATAAAAGGAAAGTATTGATATAAGTTTGGGATACGGTTTTTCAAACCTATCACAAGGGTACCCCCTAATTGCTTAAAACAATGTCATTTATAAATAATGCCTCACATGTTTCGAGGACCCCTAAACCGTATGGTGAGAGGATTGTCACTCAGATAGAAGTGATGTCTCCGAGGCCTGCAAGGATTGCGACTCAGATAGAAGTGATATCTCCAAGGGCTGCGAGGATTGCGACTTGGATAGAAGTGGTACCTCCGAGGCCTGCGAGGATTGTGGCTCGAGTAGACTTGGTGTCTCTAAGGCCTACGAGGATGGAATTGACGGATTAGGAATAGGGGGTACTCCTAGGTGGAGAGAATTTCAGTTCTGAGATATTCTTAAAGTAAAATAAAGGGAGTTCAGTGTATGGCATATTTATATTCAGTATATGATTGACATGATTATTTGGAAGAACTACGTGTGGCTTGATCCCTCAGTAAGGGGTACGTAGGTAGCCTAATGTTACAAGGTGCAGCCACAAGTTGGAGTGTTTGAGATTTCTAATGTACTATTGATGTTCTGGAAGTTGAGATGAGTTTTATTATCAGAATGATTTATTTGATTTTGTTGGGGCCTAAGGCTAGAATGATATGATGCTTGATTGCTTGGATATAATTTAATGCATGCTGGCGGTTCGGTTATATAAACATATATGCTTGTTTTATAGGTGGAAATTTTTAGAAATGTTCAGTTTATAGATGAGACTCTGCCGAATTTTGGGCAGAAGTCGAGATTGAAATTCTTTGGTTTTGGTTTAGAAGGGCAATTTGGTCATTTGTGCCCGGCACCCACCAGGTGTCGGACACGCACAAGGTTCGATTCGGATTCCAAAGTGGAATTTGGATTGGGTCCTATCAGAACGTTTATGCTTCTCCTTGATAATGTTGAGCCACTACATTATGCTTCTTATTGCCCCATGTAACAAGATTACCCCCAATGAAAGTGAAGTAACCTAATGTTAGAACATCTATATGTTATATTGGCTACCCAATATGCATCTGTATAGCCCTTGACTTTCAAATGTCCTAGTTTTCTGAATATCAAGCTTCTTCCTGGAGCTTTCTTCAAATAACTCACTATCCTCATAACTGTTGTTAGGTGATCCTCACTAGGAAAATGCATGAATTGACTAACAACACTAACCGCATATGCGATGTTTGGGCTAGTGTGCGAAAGATAAATTAGTATTCCCACTTGTAGGGGCTTTCTCATTCTGATAACTCCAAATAGGCCTGCGCTGTTGTAGAGATAGTGGATGATGTCACCCCTTTTGCTTGAGTTCCAAAATCAAACCCCAAAGCACTCCGAAAGTTTGTGGATCCTTAGAAAGTGCCTTAGTCTCTTTCACTAACTATAGTGGCATGAGAGCTAAGTCTTCATGAGTTTAGCAATAGAGAGAGAGAGAGAGAAAAGCCTAAATTTCTTAGGAAAACAGAGACTTAGAAAAATGGTAAAGGAAAATATGGGGAGTTTTTTTTATAAAGGAAGAGAGATAGAGCAAAGGGATTGCTTGCTCGCTCTGGATGGGTTGAGTTGATGGTTAGTAGGTGCCTCCTTTCATAGGCACTGGAAGCCCCCTTATTTCCAGGAAACCCTAGCTAGTTCTCCCTAATTTTGCCAAGTCTTCTTCTCCCTTTTCCCTTCACTTCCTCCAATTCAATCCTTTTAAGTGAAACTTGCTTAATCAAAGCACACTGGGACAAGGTTTTTTGGAGCTCCAAAGTCTTCCTGCAGCTGGCCTCTGCAACACTTTCCATCCTTGGCAATGCTTTCTCCCCCTTTCCTGCCTTGTTCTTTACACGAGCTTGTAGAGGAAAAAATAGATAAAGTTGGTGGTCTAAAGGGTGCTTCACTTCCAGTGGCTCATGTATCAATAAGAACATGCTCCTTGGAGCCTGGTTTGGTTTCAAAGGGCTAGTCTGATTTTGGTTTGGTTTTTTAAGGGTGTTTGGGATTTATTCTCTCTCTAGCATGCTTACCTATGTGCTTGGGCTCAAGAAATGGGGATGGATTTTGGTGCTCCCAAGCAGCCCAAAATCTCCATTCCTTGAACCATCACTAGGTCTCGTGGATACTCGTAATCATCCATACCACAACCCGCTCAGCAAGCCCGAGGCATTCAAGTAGCTTAGGCCCACTTAAGCTTGTCATGTGGTTTGGCACCAAAATAAAGGTTTTTGGCCTGGCATTGCATGTTATTTGGTGTGTTTGTGGTCGACCTTAGCCATTTTGCAATAGGCTATGGCTGGGCTAAATGGTGCTTGACAGGACAATGGACATAGGTTCATAGAACTGGTACATCTTTAAGGGCTTGTTGCAACCTCCCTACATGCTGGGTTGCATATTTTCCTGGCGAGGTGCTTGGACCATAGCTTATGTAAGCACATATGACAAATCCTTGCATACTCCGATCGGGCTTCTTTTTCAATGAAGTGTTGCATTGGGCTTGAAAAGATTTGGGTCTTCTTTTGGATTTTTTGGTCCTTAACATTAGCCCCTTGATTATTGAGGCTATGGAGGGTTACTGAAATGGGCTGAATAATCAAACCCCAGCCCAAAAATCAAATCCATGGTAGTGATGCGACCTTTCTCCTCCCGCGTGTATGATGACGACATGTCATGATGATCTTCCAACAATCGTTTATTCTTCCTAAGTATTCCTG
This sequence comes from Prunus mume, assembly GCF_029339155.1. NCBI lineage: Eukaryota > Viridiplantae > Streptophyta > Magnoliopsida > Rosales > Rosaceae > Prunus > Prunus mume. The sequence goes on along the minus strand of NC_142703.1, from coordinate 23,688,313 downwards.
TGATTGCAAACTTCTCTCTCCCTTTTTTTTAAAATTTTCTTTTTCTTTTCACCCTTTTTTTTGGGTGCGTGTGAAGGAGATAAAACCTTTTCTTCCTTCTTTTTTTTTTGAAAAAAAAAATCTTAGCCCTCCTCTCTCATTTCCTTCTTCTAGCGACTCAGAGCGAGAGAAAACAAAAGCAAGGAGAAACACTCATCTATAGGTGCTGGAAGGGAGCCTAAACTAAACTCCAGCTCCGCCATTCCTCGCACCCACCTATAGCTACTAGAAGGGATCACCTCTGCCTCTGTGTGGACTTCTCCTCCAAAATCCCTAATTTCTACCTTCTTTGTCCGTTTGAAGCCAGCTCATGAAACAAGGGATTGCCCTCTTCCTTCCCTATTTTTGAATCTATTGAGGGATAGCAAGCTTTGATCGATTCCTTATAGGTCCTTGGAATAAGAAGGGTGGTGATGGAACTCTGTCGAATTTCTTGCTGTTGGAAGCTTTGAGCATGTCCAACTCTACAGTTTAGGTGTTTGAACTCTTGCCTTAGTCTTTTGGTAAGTAGTTCCTCCCGATTGTTGAGGTTATGGATTTTTCTTTGTAGGGCTAGATGTGTCCTGGTGTTTTGGCCTAGGCTTATTTTTTAAGACGCTTGCTTGATTCTTAGGCTCTTTTTTCTCTTGCAAGAAAAATGCTACTAGGAAATAGACAAACTGCATGGTCTGGAATGCTTGATTTTTTTTATGCGCTGCTGGAATTGTTGGCCGAGCATTGAATGAGAAATTTGCTTGGAATTGTCGGTCGGCTTGAGTAATAAATAGCATGATGCTCCACATTTTGTTTAGGCCACATTTTGTTTAGGCATTTCCATTGCGTGAGATAGGTTGCTCTGGGTGGTACATAGATTTTTCACTTATTCGCAAGCTATATTAGGAATTTTTTTATTATTATTTTTTGCATGCTCGTCTCTTACCATTTCCCCTTTTTTTTTTTTTTTTTGCAGGGGTTTGCGATTCAATGAGCTCTGTCATGGCACCAATCGATCCTCCGTCCATGATGGTGGATCACCTACACTCCTTATAAGGTAGATTGAATAAGGGAAAGCCACCCTCATTGGTTAAGAACTCTTGTGAAAACCTCATAATATGTGAGGAGCCAACACCATAAACTACCCATGCAGTTGACCCTTCGTCTGTTTCCGGTTGCGGTTGCTATATAGAGAAGGGCATGTTTTCGGCGATCCCCTTAATTTTTTTATATATTTTTTTTCATGTGCCATTACTAAGGGTTGGTTGGAATGGTTGTGCGTGAGTTGATAGAGCAAACTACTTGAGATCTTTTGTGAAGAATTGAGGCACCATTTTCTCAGGTTTGTGTGGTCTTCTTACTTGATTCATTGAGAAAATTAGGACGTATTTAGTCCCTGAAAGTAAAAGTTACAATTGATTCTTTGAGCCTCAAACAAAATGAATTAAAGAGCCAGTGGCGTAAGCTACGAGACCTTCTCCTCAACAAATGAGCTTCTAATGATGCCATTGAGTGCGCAGTGGAAACAGTGAAAGGATCATCTTGCAATGCCTCCTTTGTTCTGTTTGGTCATGCGCTGTGTAACATCTAGGAAAAAAAAAAAATTTAAAAATTCATTTAACTTAATTATGAGTTATAAAAATAAAAATATATAATAATAAATATATAAAAAAAATCAACATGTAAGCAAGCCATTGTTCTTCCCTTCATTCTTCCCCCCTTCCCTTTTACATTCTCTTCAAAATCTGATTTTGAGATGAGTTATTCATCTATTGGAGTTGAGTCACCTAGTCTAAGCTAAGGATATTAATTGCATAAACTAAGAGTACTTTGAGTAATTTGTTTCTAGTACCTTAAAGAATATTTTGAGTCATTCGAGTGACGGGGAAATTGAATTGGAAGAGTTTGAACTTCTATTTTCGGGTTGGCTGCATAGAGCAATTTTTCAAGTGTGGATGTTTATGATTTTGGTTCCATTTTGAGTTTTTGAAGAGTTCTAATGATAAGTACGAACTTTAGAAGAGTTCTAGAAGCCTTAGGAATAACTTGGAAGTGATAGAATGATTGAAAATGACTTAGAACCGAATCTGGAAATTTGCAGTCTGTGAGCCTCACTTTGGCTCTCTTTTTCTCCCAATCATTTGAGTGTTTGAGGAAGCCATTTATTGGGTTTTAAACTAGACTTGGAAAATTTGGTTGAGGTTTGATACGTCAAACACATGTGCAAAGTTTGGAAAAAATCTGTTTTCTGCAGAAAAATCAGCCACGAGTCCAAATTTGGATCTAGTTTTCTCCTTCGTTTTAGCTCTGTTTTGAGTAAGGTTTGTTGGGTTAGAAACTAGAGATAATAAGCTTCAAAATTACTACAAGTGTGCCTAATTTTGTTAATGTTTGGCTTGTCAAAATGTCTCCCAAAGTTTGGGTTTTAAATCTGGAAGATGATGAACAGTAATCGGAAACAAGCCCATTCGCAGCTCCTGCGAGTGGCGACGCGTGGTGTAACACCCCGACCCCAAATTTATCCCATGTTTTAATTTATTTAAGTGGAATTGAGAAATTACCCGTGGGATATGGGTATTTTAGTCGTTTTCTTATCCGGAAGGAATTTGGGAATTCCGGTTGTACCGTTGCGTAGAGCACGGTGAGATGAGTCCGTAGACACGTAGTGGGCTCGAATCGGAGTTGTAACGAGAGAGATATGATCAAATGAAGCTCAGTGGCATAATCGTAAATATTTGGAAAATGGATTTTTGGTTAAAAGACGGAATTGCCCCCGTCTCTCTCTCTCTCTCCCGCGTCTCTCCCTCCCTTTGGTTTTCGCGCGAACAATGCCACATTTTGGCTGGCCGTGCTCTCGTCCGGCACCAAAGTCGACGGGCGGTACCAAAATGACCAGACGCGTCCTCTTCCTACCCCAGGGTCTCGCCGCCACCGGGATTTCGCGGAAAATCAAAGAAAACAGCCGGTTTGCTGAAACTTCACCCGCTTCGTTCTCCGTCGTCCGCCACCGATTCCGGCAAGTGAGGTATGGTTTCTCACCTATTTTCCGAGCTCTAGTTGATGGTTGGGTAGGATTTAATAAATTTTGAGGCTAAGTAGCTCGATCTACGAATTGAAATTCGGCCGGTTTTGCGATCGCGATTCCGGCCACCTCCGGTCAATTTTTGGGGTATACCCAAGAACAAAAGTGGCTCCAAATTAGGTGTATTACCTAGGGTAGGAGTCTTGGCTCACGATTTGGAAGTTTTCCGGCGATGCGATATCGCTTTAGACACCCACGCGCTGCCGCGTGTGTGGCGGCGCGTGGGCACTGTAGCTGAGGGGCATTTTTGTCCCATTGCGATCCTCTCGATGTCACGAGCGCGTAGGTGTGCCCGGATCTCATTTTGGATACCGTTAGAGTTCCGAACGGATATCGCATATCGCGTATTTTCCGGGTTCGCTAGGTTTGGACCGTTGGATGGTCCTGAAGTTATAATATGTTGATCTAGGTATTACCAGGATCATGTAGGATTCGACGGATCGTAAAATGGAGTCCCGGATACTCCGAAAATGCTAACCCTAGGGTTAGGGTTTTAGCGACCGTCCGATCGTGCGATCGTGAGCGATCCGACCATCCGATCTGGACCAAACTTGCAGGACATGTGTCCTAGAGCCAGTAGAACCTATAGGAACTTTCGGATCGGAATTTGGAGGTCGTGGGCCCCGCGGGCCTGTTTGACCAAGTTTGGGTAGTTTGACCCTAGGTTGACCGCTAGACTTTTGTTGTAGTTCTACCATCCCAGGAGGGTTAGAATGACCTTAGTGACAGGTCTTGAGCGTTGTTGAGTTAAATGTTTTATACGCGAATTTAGGATATTATTATATAATTTAAATCGCGGATTTATCAGATGCTATACTAGGGTTGAGGTTTATTTAGTAGTAGAAATTATATTTTATATATTTAATTGTGTGGATGTATAAAGGTAAATAAAGCGATCGAATGGTAGTTTACAGTGCTATATGCACTACCCCACGTACCCCATATTGTGATCATGTTGAGGCCTTTAAACCCGTGTGGTGGTGAGAATGTAGCCAGGCCAAAGTGAACAGTATGATGGCTGGTGAGAATGTAGCCAGCCAAAGTGATTGTATGATGGCTGGTGAGAATGTAGCCAGGCCAAAGTGATTGTGTGAGGGCTGGTGAGAATGTAGCCAGCCCGGTGAGGTCGCACGCGTCTTTGGATTAGCCGGCATGTTGATAGACCCCATACGTGTCCGGGTCCCGACGTATGAAGGAAGATATGATTGTGTGAGGGTGGTGAGAATGTAGTCAGCCCGGTGTGAGGTCGCACGCGCGTCTTTGGATTAATCGGCGTGTTGGCACTCCCATACGTGGCGGGTGCGTCCGACGTATGAGGAGATATGATTGTGTGAGGGTGGTGAGAATGTAGCCGGCCCGGTGTGAGGTCGCACGCGTCTTTGGATTAGCCGGCGTGTTGATGACCCCATACGAGGTCGGGTGCGTCCCGTCGTATGAGGGGATTATGTGATATGTTGATGAGTTCTCATGTGTCGTAGGTTTATTCGGCATGCGGATAGGTCCCATACGTAACTTTGGATGCTCCGGCGTATGGAGAGATATTATGATTGTGTTTGGTGTGTTGGGATGGATAAATCCTAGAATGTATGAATTGGTATGGCTGTAATGGTTTATTTGATATTAGGAGCCAGGATAGATACGAAAGAGCTACGTGTGGCTTGATCCCTTAGTAGGGTACGTAGGCAGCCTGAAGTTACTAGGTGCAACCACAGATTAGACCCCACTTAGGTGGTCTTATTGAGATTGGTCCTGTAGACTGAGTGAGTGAAGGTGTGCATAAATAGATTTTGAATTTACTATATGCATGTTTGACGCATTAAGTTATTTTAAAAACATTGTGGGCAGTTCTGCTAGAATCATTTGAAGGCCGGAGGACCCTTTTATGTAAATTGCATGAGATTTTATTGTGCGTGCTGCCGGTTGGGTTATAAAATGTGTTTTGTGCAGGTGGAAATTTTGGGGAAATTTTCAAGTTGGAGAGACTCTGCGAAATTTCGCAGAAAGTCTCGTGTCCTTAATCCTTTATGGTAAACGAGGACGTAGATTTAAGGAGTGAACCCGACATGGGTGTGATGCCGGGGTCTCCGCAGGGTTCGTCTCGGGTTCCGGGAAATTCGGGACGGGTCCTGTCACGTGGTGGCTGTTCCGGCAGCCTCCGACCCATATTTTTAGTCCAATTGACTCTATTTCTCGATCCGAGTCCAATAGTTTATGTTTTGAGTCAATCCAAGGTGGTGCAAAGTATGAGTTGTTGTGGTGCCTACGAGACCCAAATAGTAACTTTTGGATAACGGGTCTAGTTGGCCTTGTTTCGGTGTTGACAGGGCATAGGACAGAGTTTTATATTATTTTGGATGAGATTTGGCCTATTTGGACCTCGGGCTAGTCCTAAGGGCATTTTCACCATTTTTATGCAAAATCTTTGAAATGCATAAGGTTGAGGTTGGACTTAGGTGAAATAAAGCGAAGACTGCTCAATAATAACTTGGATTTGAATTTGTTCAGGAATTGGATCAAAAGTGTAGATTTGACAACTCCGAGAATCTCCGAAGGGTAAATTTGCTACTTTAGCTAGTTGGACATGAGTTAGGGTTTCATGATTTCCCAATGATTAGGCTATATCCCTTTTAATCTTGGTGCTTATATATAGCTTATATATAGTGCTATAAATATGAATATTATTGTTGCTTTGCTTGGTGAATATTATTTGATGTTTCTTCGTGGATATTATTTTGACGTTAGGTGAATATTATTATTCATGTGATTAAATCTGAAATATTATTGTTATTATCTGTGTTATTATTTAGCATAAATAAATTATGTTTGCGCTGCATTACATATGCATCATAAATACAGTGGTGTTAAGTGTGTGTGTGTGTGTGTGTGTGTCATTTTACGTATATTTAAGGGGTGGGAGAATGCCTTAGATATATATGATTAAAAAAATGTGGAATATATTCAGGTGACGGGAGTAGGGCTTGAATATATTGAGGTCATGGGAGCAGGACCTCTAATGAAAAGTGAAAGTTGAGAAATTCGTAAACAAAAGAAAACTGAGTTAAGGAACGGATGGGCGCTAGTTCACATTTTAGGGTATTTGGAGCCACAGTGGTAAAACGCATGGTATGAGACATGCAGGCTTGTTTCCCTAAGGTATGAATTAGTGGGATTAGAAGGGAGTGAGTTCATGGCATCTCCGCATATGCAAATTTATTTATTTGGTATGATTGCATAACTTATATATCTTGTGTTGTTTGTTGCATGACACTTTGATTAACTGTGATAGTTTACCTTGAGGGGTTTGACGGTACTCTACTGGGCATTAGAATGCTCATACCCTAATAGATTGTGCAGGATTCAAGGCAAAGTTTGAGGGAGTGGGTTTCAACCAAGCTACTAGGCTTTTGTTGTGCATTTGTGTAATTAACATTTGTAAGTAGTCAATGGTTTGATAAAAATTTTAGTGTGTAATTAACTACGAGCTACTGCGACTCTGATTCTGTGTTGTTAAGTAAATTTTTATTTATTTGTGGCTCTTTTTTCATCACATCATGGTTGTAGGATTTTATTCTTATGACTATGGTATGACTCACACCCTAATTCGGGAATATTCCTTATTTTCTAATCGGGTCATGATACACCGTGATCTAGTTGAGGTGCTTTGTTTTCTTGCTTTGCGCCTCCTTCATTATACCTTCCAAGACCGTCTCATTCTAACATTTATCTTTACTCTATCTTGTAGATTGTATTTCTTTGGCGTGAGGACTGATTAGCTTCCCGCGTAGTTTTTTCTTAATTATTTATTTTTGAAACCATAGGGTGCATTGATCTTTGGCATATACAACTTCGTTTTGCTCGAGTTGTTTTTCTTTTGGATAGCTTAAAACTTATGTTATAAGGATCTTGCAATGTAGTATTATTATGTATGAACTGCTAGAACCTAGATTAATTTTTGGAAAGCTTAAGGCATGTTGTAATCGTGCTTGTCTTATATATTTTGCTTGGTTGGAGATATTTATTTGAAACTTTGATAGGTTGGGTAGTCCTAAAACAAGGCACATGCTGCCGAAATTTCTGCAGGATCTTTAAGCAAACTCTCTAATGCATTGCTTTAACACTTTTTACAAGGCTTCCTTAGTTATTTGATCTAAAATACACCATTTTATCATGCTTCAGAGAAGCCAGATCAGTATGTGCATGCTTTTGAAAAGGTTCTTGTGAAATCCAAAACTTTAGCTGTCATGAAGTCTTGAACGTCCTGATCACCTTAGCTGTTAATAGGAGCTAACGGTTCCCTTGTTCCAGGACCTCAAAACATACACATTTTTTCCATACACTGCAAGTTACTAGCATGATTCTTCCTAATAGCTTGGCTTCGCTTTTATTTTATTTTTTATAAAGAACATATGATTTTGCTTATGCATGGTGCTTGTTAAAAGTTTGGGATTCCTTTAAGTGGCTTTGGTTGTTAAAAGTTTGGGATTCCCTTAAGTGGCTTTGGTTGGTATACTTACTGTTGAGAGGCTTAGTTCTTTAAAGAAAATTTGCTTATTTTTTGCTTTTCATCATTTGTTTTAAAACGAAATTCTTTTGCCAAAAAGCTATTGTAAAATCATATCAAGTAAGGAAAGAATTTTCTAGGCACTCTTTATTTTTCAAAATACTCCTTTATTCTCATTGCAAAGATCATTTTTACACCTTGGCATGATAGTGCATTCTACAAAAGAATATGTTGAAAATAAAGAAGAGTTCATGTTTGAAATAAAATTTGAAAAGGAAAAACACAAGGGTAGATGCAAGAGCGATTCAGCAGTAGTAAGCCTAGAACCACTTTGCATTGATGGATAGCCCCAATCAGCAGTAGTAAGGTGGGTTGATAACTAAAATCAAAATCAAGCCCCAAAGTATTAAAGGGCTAAGGAGTGTGCATGTCTTACAATAGCGTGAAGGTTTGTGACTTAGATTGGCATAAATTTGGCATGTGTTGTACTAGGCTACCCTGCTCTACAGAGATATTTAATACAGCCACAGTGGCTGCTTTCCTTACATGTTGTTCATAACCCAGTTAATCAAAGAGTGATTTGAATATTGGGTTTCTATGGAGAGCTTGTGAGGCAATAGGTCCCTAGTTTAGACTCAGGCATCGTTCCATTACACTTGCTTCAACCTCTGTGACGTTATGAGAGGTTATGGCAATTGTCTCTCAATAATCTTGTTGACCAAATTAAGCCCCCGAGTGGTGTTCCTCCGGCATATCTAATGTGAACACTCCACTGCTGGACCCTTCTTCGCATTTATTAGTAAACATTGCATCAAGAATGGCATGAGATTCTTCGTCCTTGCACGGCAGTAGTGGATACAATTTTCTATCCCTTCGTTTGCATGGATTAAAGTCATTGGATGATTTATCATCCTCTGACAATGCTTGATGATCGTCATCCTCTTCATTTCTTTGTCCGCTAACTAGTTTGACAGACATGCTCGTTCTTCTGACTGGTTCTAGGATCCAAGAAAACTGGTAAATACCAATGTTCTCAAAGTAAACTCTGTAATCTGCCACAATCTGAAGTTCTAAATATGACATGAAGTTCAAATATACTAGAACCTGGAGTTCTAATTTTGTGTAATCCAAAACTGTAAGTTTCGGCTGCATGTGCTTTAAATTAAAATAGGAAAATTTTAAAACCTGTAGTTTTAGTTATGTATTATAATTTTTGGCTGAAAAATATACATCATTTTAAGAACTTGAAGTTCTTACATTATTTGGATTTCATGTTTTCTAATTTTTATTTTATTATTGTTTTATTTTATTACCTTGAACAATATCATATTACTTCAAATTTGGACCTGAAGTTCAAAATCAAATATTCTTTTTAATTTGATATATGCACCCAAACTTGAAGTTTCAAATATGCGTTAATATATATCCAAAATTCATAATTGCTTATTGAGATATATAAAATATTAATATGAATCCGTAGTTCATATCATGTCAACAAGCTGCAGTTCTGGTATAACATATGTAAAATGTTAATTGAACTTGAAGTTGAGAATCAAACGCTTTTTTAAAAAAAAAATTAGAACCTTCAAGTTAATTGGTTCTTAGTTTTTATTATTCTTATATTTATTTAGAACCAGTTCTATATCACATAATCTAATTGGAACCCGAAGTGCTTCAATTATATCTATGCTATTGCTATCAAATTGAGCTAGAAGACCCTTGATTCATCAATTAGTTTTGAACCTATTGTTCTTAAAATCAATACTTTTATGTGATCTTTTTTAACCTGACTTTCATGATCAAATACAATCTATAACCAGAAGTTTTATTTATGGGCTGGAAAAGCAAAGTGAGCAAATGTAACAAAGAGTGTTTTTGTGGGCTAAAAAAGATGGGAGACTATTTGATTCACATAACAGTTCAAGTTAAATTGACAAGTTCTTCAAAGATTGTTACCTAAAGTATATTATTCTTACCTTGTGTTCCTATTCCCTAATTTATTTGTTGAACCTAAATTAAGCATTAGGAACTCTAAGCATAGAAGAACAATAAACAACCAAGCATGTATCTAATCCCTTTTGTCGAATGTCCATACATACTTTTCTTATTCATAGTTCAATTCGAATCAAAGCATGGTGTCTACTCTTGATTCAAACCAAGATAGCTAATATACAAGTTCTAATGGTGATCAATCATCCAAACAAGCATATTAAGCATAATGAATAAGAACATGAATCATGAATCGAACTTGAAACTCAAAACTTCAACTTATAAACCCAGAATATTCATGTTAGTTACATCAAAGTCTAGTTATGAATTTAGCTACTCATAATGGAAATGAAATAAACAATGAAAACATATGAATGTTTGAACCTATTGTTCTTAAAGTATCTAAAGAGGTGATTTGGGATGAGTTTGGGTGATGACAGAAAGAGGAAATTCGTAGGAAATGGAAGGAATGTGATTTGGTGATTTCAAGTGTTAGAGGATGGCTGAATTTTAGGCTGAATGGAGTGACTCATGATCAAATCCACAATCTATGCCCATTAGGTTCCATGAGAATGTGTTTTGGAATGTCAGCTGCCCATGCCTCTTGGTGGCTCGTCTTTAGAATGGCTTGCAATTGCATTCTGAGCATGGTGTGCATTTTGATGGGCTAACGGATTTGGGTTGACTTAATCAATTAATACATTTGAGTAGTCCATCTTGAAGTTCAGATCATCTTTCCAAACACATATTATATGGGCCAACACAATTCTATGTTTTACCATTTTGCATCTTTTCTTGTAAGGCACCATTGCTACCTAAGGCTCTGATCAGAAAAGGGATTCTGACTCAATATAACCAAATCATAAGTTAGAAGGGTACAAAATGATATTGCAATGTTATCACTTATAACCTTCTATTTTATATTTTATATTCTTATCATTTTTATTTATTTATTATAACACGCAACTGTTCTTATTACTGGACCTTTTTTTAAAAAAAAAAAAAAAATTAGTGTGACTATATTTTCTTTGTGAATGATATATTATCTTATTTAGACCAAAAGTTTCATGTTAAGAAATTAGATAAAACTAGAAGTTTCATGATGCATATTTGAAATACAAAATTTAATTTGAGATTATAAAAATATGAAATGTTTGCATTGACATTTTTAATTCAAAACGTGAGGTTTTGAATCTTGAAGTTTTCGTTACGTAATTTGTCATCCAAATTAAAACACGTGGACTTTTAAATTGTAAGAATTATGTTAAGCATATTCTATAAACCATATAAGTTAAATGGAAAAATTTCTCCATTTTCATAGATCCTAAAAGCTTACATTCATTTTGATGTCAGGGCTTTAAAACTACATTTGGGAAAGTAAATAAAGATCCTTACAAGATTGTATTGTGGAAGATCAAATAGATAAAAAGAATGTATCGATCTTTTTATGTTTTAGTTGCTCCAACAGTAGCAATATGAAACATATAATTGAAAAATACTTAGTGACATTGATGCATTACCTTGTTGCACTTGGGTGTGCATTCATGAATTTCAGAATCATAACTTATTTCCAAAAGTAAATATCAGTATCATTCCTTGAAATGAATGTAAGCTCTGCTCATTTTTTTGAAACATCATGCACAATTTAGAAGTGAATTGTTTTTATACAAATTTATAAATAAACATCTTAGACATGTATTTATAAAAAAACCCAAGCACTATTTAAACTGAAACACACCCAAAATCAACCCCAAAGTCAACATTTTGGGTGTGTTTATAAATGGGTTTTGAGTGTGTGTAATGATGAGTTTTGGGTGTGTTTATAGTTTAAAAGTGCTTGGGTTTTTTTATAAATACATGTCTAAGTTTGGGTTTATTTTAATTAATAGTGTAAAATGTACACAACTATTTGATATGGGAATCATTTTGAATAGTTTTAGAGACCATCGTGATTCGTATATGTGTTGCTATAAAGCAAACCTGAAGATTTTGCTCTATGTTATCACATTTATATTATATACACTTGGGTCATTGAACAAATAATATTATTTTGGTGAGATCGATTCTAGTCGTTAGGAGGAGAAAAGGTTGTTCCTGAAGAACGACATAAATTATTATGTAATGCACCACTATCTTCTTATCAAGATTTTTATATCACCTAATGTAAAAATAAGGTATGCAAGAAATTAAAATCCAAAAGATATATTGCAAGTCAAATGTTACACAACCAAAGTGACAAAGTAGTTATAAATGATTTATCTAGTTGTATGCCTGAATATAGTTGCATATCTATAAGACCCAATGTTGGCTCCCTTGAATTGGAGAATATATTGAAATGTCCATACAACCCGTAATACTATGAAATATCCACATTCTCTATACAATTTATATCAGAGGAGATGAAAGTCTTACAAGAAGACAAAAATTCATTAGAAAATAATGAAAGCCCTTGAAGAGGCATGAGTACCCAATGACAATGAAAACGTCTAAATCTTATGTATGCATAACGAGATATGTGGGTTTGCAAACTAATGATATTGTTTAAAGTACGTACTAAAGTTATCAAGGTTATGATGATATTGATATGCTTTTTATTGTAATTATCGACATTGTATATATTCAAATTAGCCAAATTGGAAATGGAAGAGGCAATACAATAAAATTGAATATTTTTGGAAAACGTAGAGGAAATGGACCTAGATTTCAAACACCAAAAGATATGTAATTGTATAGGTTACAAATCAGCATTTGTGATGCACTGAAATAAATCCTGAATCTGGCACAATGTATCAATGTAAAGATATGGAATTTTGATCATATTCTCCTATCATATTATATAAATGCAGCCATGTTCCTGTTTATGAAGCATGTTTACTGCATATTTATAAAGACTTACATCTATTTGAAAACTATAAAGATTATGAAGTCTGAAGCATAAGAAGCCATCTTTTGAAGAATACAAAAGAATAAATTCTTAGAGATGTAAAGTGCCATACAGTATATCAATTGTTGAAAGAAAATCTCTAACAAGTTAAGGAGCCTGAACCATGGGAGTACATTGATTGAGTTATGAAATCAAATTCAAGTTCAACATCGTTGCAATGTATTCAAATTTTTAAAGAAGTTATCAGAATATTTAGGTCTCTCAAAGAGCCTATGACATGCTAGCATAGTATACACAAGTTTATATGAATGGCTTATACTCTTATCCTCGTAACTGTAAAGTATGAGTTTGATGATTTGAAAATTGTTAATGTGAAAGGATTTGTGAAAATAGTCTAGAATTGTTTAGTATTACTCTAACCTCAACATGGATTCAAATTACACACATACATCCTCCAATGATGATATTGAATAAATTTTTATACAAGCATTACCAAGGCTCACTATGTAAGAGGAAAATGAGATATCAATATCATTTGTGTTGCATCTTCAAATAATTCAATTTTGTCATCATCAGGGGAAGCATTCAATAATTTTCTACATACAGGACACATGCGAATTATACTCTTTTCCCTTCGACTAAGTTTTTGTCCCATAAGATTTTTCCTAGCAAGGTTTTAAGGAGGCAGCATAAGCACATCCAACGTATCAATAATTCATAAGAATGTTACACTCTTTTTGCCTTCATTTACGTTTTGTCTCACTGGGTTTTCTGAGCAAGGTTTTTAATAAGGCAAGTATGTCATTGTATGGTGAACATCCAAAGAGAGTGTTGTAAATTCACCTTTTTTAAATTCTATGTAACTTTTGCACTAAATATCATAGTTATGGACCTGTAATTTATAAACTGTTAATGTCTTCATATAATTATAAGCCTATAAATAAGAGGTCATACCAAGAAGAAAAATATAAGTTTTAGAGCCCAAATTCCAGTCTATTTACATCTCATTTCTCTCTACAATTTTCCTCTCAGTTGTATAACTTTCATAATTTTCAAATCCATATGCATTTTTCTATTTGTTTTAGATTATGACCGTATCAAAATTCTGAAGGCGAGCATGAGCAAATAAGTTGATTAAATCTGTAAAATTTTAGATGATAATTCTGAACACAGGAGTTAATTTTTTTACATCGACTTGGTAAGTGATCCACAATTTCAATTTTACCATTCCTACATGCGATATAAATCCAATTTTACTTTGGTAACCATTGCTATCGTAAGTGCAAACCAAGAGAAGCTGGAGATAAAGGAGCAAACCAAACAACCAACAAAAACACCTAGATTTTTCTGATTTCTACGTTTAATTTGAAAACCACGAAATCAAAGAGCACACAAATAGTGATTAATCATAAGAAACTCTAAGGCCCAAATACACTCAAATCTCACACTCACAAATATAGAACAGAAAACAAAAGGAATCTTTGCAAATGAGAGCATATACTTGCAAATAATACAGCAAAAGACGTATACTGGCATTTAACACAATGGCAAAAATATACAATGTTGTGCTCCACGTTCAAGTACAACAAGAAATTGAAAAGGAAAGAAAAAAAAAATACAAATAAAGCTCAGAGAGTGTAAACAATGGAAAGAATATGGTTCTCAGCCTATTAACTACATGACAACACTAACACATACAAAGTGACATTCAGAGAGTCAAAACCTTCGGAAATTTACAAATTCATCGACGCCTATTCCGGGTGTAGCTTGGGGATCCTGTGTTGCCTTTGTAGTTTCTGCTGGGTGAATCTAGTGAGCCCCTAAATGAAGCATAAGCGCGCTTAGCTGATTCAGGTACTGAGTCCAACGGAATTGACTCCACAAAACATGCTGTGTTGATTTGAGTCCTCTCAAGCTCTGCTTGAAGTAACTCAGAGCTATACTGCTGAGCAAGGGCCTGAAGCATTCAACAAACTAATTGAGTTGACACCTAAGAAAAAAACCTACAAGCATACAACTTTAACAAAGGTCATACATGAAAACCTATAGATGAGATAATAAGAAAAACATACAACTTTAATGAAGGTAATACATGAGAAACAATTGCTGAGGTATAAGAAGATTTACATTTATATTTTTTTTCATTCTATATACTATCCAATGTCACTAGTTTGGGTGATTTTGCAAACGCATATGCACACAATACTATAACCAACTAGTCAACTGCTTCATTGGAATTGAAACAGTAAACAAGAAGGATTACTAGAGAAACTAAGGTTCTTACAATCAGGTCATCTGGTGACACACTTGTCCCCTGCTGTCTATCATCTGCAACCGCATCTTCACTTCCACGTGTTGCTCGTCGGTTATGCCCTGGATTCTCCACATTTTCTGTCACACTCTCAGTGGCTTTATCCAGAAGTATCCCTTGTAACGACTTCAGAGACTCCCTTGCAGCCGATGTAAAATATGGATTCAATATAGTCTCGAAGTACTCAAGCTGCATTACACACCACATAATGCAAATGTCTAAGATACCCAATATAATGTATTTATAACATGATTAATGATGGTAATGACTTGTTCACTTTGTGAACGAGAAATCAAATGAAAGCTCACACTCTAATTTTTAAATTCTGATCAGCCTTCTAATTTTTCTTTATCTTTTATCTTTTTTTTGAGGAGGGGGGGTGGGGAGAGATAGGCAGTGCTAACAAGTTTCCTATGTGCATAAAGCAGATGCATTAAGATCTAATCAAGAATCAAAATCAGGTGCATTTTGACCAAATATTTACTCAGAGAATTTCATTCATCCAACACACAAAGGAATATGGAGCATCTGCAATTGACTATCACACCAGCACAGCAATATGCAAATTCAAAACCATCAACTTGATACAAGATTTCCAGTTCAAAGATCTTTTACCTCAAGCATTAGCTGACAGAAACCATTTGCATCAAGTGATCTAAGCTCTTTCGCTTGATTTTCATGAAACAAGCTGATAAAAGTATCAATTAGACCTTCCACAAGAATGCCAAGTGTCTTGTCCAACAGGGGCTTAGCACCAGAAAATACCTGGAAAGAGGAAATTGCTTTAAGTTTATTGAGAAAATGAACCAAAATCTAGAGCTGGGGAGATGATAAATTATAAATGCACAACCATTTAACTGAAAAAAAAAATAGTTAGCTATGTGCTTATTGAAGCAAACAACGAACCATCTGACATTATAACCTAAAGAATAATGTCAACATCACATCTCAGCTAAAAAGCAGAAGTTAAAAACTGCAACTACTAAAATCCTTTTAAAAGATAATAATCTTTGTAATAGCACCAGGCTTCCACTAAGTACCTCTGCATGCACAGCTACCAAAGTGTGCAGTAACTCCACAGCAGCATCACGCACACCCTGCAAGACTAGGTTGCATTATATGACTCCATAGAGGACAGGAATGCTTGCCAGTTAATTTTTAATTGAAATAAATAAATAAAAATACAACTACAAATGCCAAATTCATTAGCGTCTGACTTTTAAAGCAGGTGCTGCTCCCCATTGTACACCAGAATCCAACAAATAGTTGAAGGCAGCAGTTCTGATCAAATTTGCCTGAGATTAAAATAGATCTGTTAAGGTAACAGCCAAACTTTCACACAAAGGACCATAGAGAAGTACATCATAACTTCAATCAATCGCCGCTTAATTTTGTGAACAAATAATTGGAGCAACAAAAAGCTCAGCTGTGATCCTTTATTTGGAGCCACCTGGTAAACAGAATCAAGATATACTTAACGCAAGTAAAATGGGACCTGCCAACTCCATCTATTTTAATAGGTAAGAAAAAGGAGAAAATTTAATAACTGATCCTTTGATGTTATGGTGACTTTTTTCTTAGCAGGCCATCTTGCTGCAGATATGCAACCACGGTATGCTAAATTTCTATGAAGGCCGCTAGACTACATTGGGTCAAGGATGCAAATGTTGGCTGTGCAGATAGTATCAGCTATTCAATTTACGGATATTTTGTGGGATATACAGATCTCTATTTTGGTATCAATATATTGATGTTGGTTTTATTTGTAGAATAATCATTACATTAATCGGAAATTTAGTTTGGCCGCCTACTGGGTTAGTAGAGGACACTGGTAGTACAGAAGCCTACCAAAGAAATGCAAAAACTAAATCTCTATCAGGATCTTCATACGAGTGCACTATTGATGCTATGAAGCTTCAACAATTGATCCATTTCAACTCTATCACCACAAAAACCTTAGTTCATACAAGTCCCCTAATTATTTTTTCATGGGACATATATGTCAATTAATTCACCCTAATAATTTTCCGTTGACAAATTGACTCACACACCAAACATGTATTGAACCGGCAAACTCACCCTTAATCCCATAATCATGGGGAGAGGAGACGCCATTTGGCACAAAAGTTGCTTGGCCTTGGTCAATAATAACTAGAACGAGTTGCTTTCAGAAAGGTCCTTCCAATGCCCTTATATGAACACATCAACTAAGGTAGACCTATAGCCTAACTATATTGTCTGAGCAAAGAAGGTAGCTAGTGTAGCATAGTGCCAACATGAAAATACACGGATAAACACTGACAAAAAAGGAAGGAAGATAATACAGTACAAATAACAGGAGCGCCATGAATTTCTGCAGGTGTGGGTGTGTGTTGGGATGTTCAACCATACCTTAGCAAAAGTATATTGCTCCAGGACCTTCTCTTCAAGCACAGAAAAAGACATCACCAAGTCTTGTATATCACTATCATCTTCCTCTCTTTCCCTGTAAAGAATGAATAGATAGAGAAGACAGCAGGTAATTAGGCATCAGCAAACAGATCATAGAAGTGCACAAAAGTTATAATTCATCGATAATTTAGCATGAGGCAACCTAACAGTTGGCTCAGGATTATCACCCACTGGCTAGTTTTATGTTTTTATTTATTTTTTTAATTAATTTATTTATTTTTTTTTTTTGTGGATAACCTGGGGAATCTGGATCTTTGACCCAACTAATACCCGTGGGCACACATATAGACCCTCCAATTCATACGGCTGGAACAAAACTCATTGGTCCATTTATTTGATGCTAAATTCAATGCAACGTACATTATTCTTATCACAGATAGAGCTAGATTTCATGCAAACTAAAACTGCACAAATGACTCTTTAAACAAAAAAATAATGTCATTCAGACAAATATTACTCATATACAAATCCTAGTGAGTATTGACCCAACTAAACAACTAATACATTGACTTAGGCCAATTGAGAGTGGAAGATAGTAACTGTTAGGATTTTGGCTCGTCAAATATGTCCTAGTTGGTTTAGGATTGTTTTAGGAAAATTAGAGGTATACCAATTCTTGTCCTAGAGGGATTAGGAAAGAATTTCAGTTTTCCTTATTCAATTCAGGTTTGGATTTCTAGAAGTCTATTAGGATTTGGATAAGTGTAATTTCCTAATCCACTTAGGAATAGGAATCCAATCAGCCTTGGGACATGTAAGCCAACTCTATATCTATAAATAGGGTGTGGCAAGGCTTATTTTAAAGAGAGGAAAAACAGCCAGAGACAGCCAAGAGTTTTGAGATTAGTTATAGGGTTGCAAAAGTTCTGTAATCTCTATTATTAATCAAAGGAGCGGTGATTTCTCTACCTAGAGAAATCACAACTGGACGTAGGCAAAAGTTCTGCCGAACCAGTATAATTCTTGTGTGTTTCTAAGTGTTTTAATATTTGCTATTTTAGTCTATTGCCGTTGGTTACATCAAAGAACAAGATCAAGAAGGCGAGTTATTTAACAGTAACCAACATGGCTTTCTGGTTCTCTCCGATTTCTGCTTTAGTGACTTACATACACCATTTCAAATATCAGATATCCTGTCTTATCCAGTTGCTCCTAATAACGAGGGCAAGAAACAAGGTGAAAGAAGGGACAAATAGTGGGCCACTTACCTAGACTGTAGCCAGATATGCTTGTAATTGTTATACAACTCATAAGAAAGTTCTTCTTTGCAATAGCCAACATTACTCAACACTATCAACAACTGTTGATGTGGACCAACACTTCCTGGGAGATCAGACATTAGCTTTTCTTCTAGGTTAGGAGAATAACCATTTTGTACAAGTGAACTTCCTTTGATTGATTTGTTTTGGGCAAGCTCACTTCCAATACGCTCTAGATGACCTGATTAATATATACAAAAACGGAAACATTATAACTGGACACAATGAATACTTAACAACATGAAATTTAGTAAGCTACTCATCTATCATACCTGCAAAATCAAGAATACAGTTCAAAAATGCAAGTCTGACAGAGTCTTGAATTTCTTGGAGTTGCTTAAACACTTCCTCTGACCTCGTTGCCTCACTTCTTAAAGACTGAATCATCCTAAAAAAATATAACAATACTAATTTATAAATAAACAATGAGGCCAACTATAAAAAATAAGTTCTCACGATGATTTCTAAGACAACTACCAACAACTCAAACCAAATCCAATACAAAATTAGCAGGTCTTTGTTGAGGTTGGAACTAGTTTAACTACGAGCAATTAAAAGGTGAAGTATAATTAGCATGACAAAGTAGGCAGGCTTCCACTGTCAAAGGTTCAATCAAAATACCAAAGAAAGTAAACTATATATGTCACATGTTAAGAAAATTGCTGTTCTCGGTTATTGATGTATCAAATTCATAGGATTTAATATTCAGTTCAAGCTTGTCTTTGAAATTTTTTCATGAATTAAAGAACAGATAAATACCTGTAACCAAGTACCTACATGTGGACACCAATTTATGACCCACAAACCTAAACTTCATCCTTCCCTACATATACTAGTTAGTTTGCCTTTTGATTGCATAAAAATTAAATATCTCCATTCCTGGGAATATACAAAGTTTGGAATAAGAAAAAAATACAACGAAAATAAAATTATATGCATCAAATAGATACAACTTGAATAAGATTAGTTATTACAAAAGCTATTGATTCCTCTCCTTAAATCCGAACTTTACTGATACTGTTCTTAAAAACAACGTCCTTCAAAATACTAAAGAAAGCTAATTAAAAATAAAACCATGATTTTAAAATACGCTTTTAGTTCTAGCGCAGCACACCTGTCAATCACTATCTAAAATAGACAATATATGCCAAGGATATTTTGGTCTCGTCTTTGGAAGAAATCTATACCGAAGTCTACTTATGTAACATTATTTTGTTAAGCTGAGCAATGAATTCCTGGTTTAGAATCCCTTATTTCTCATGATCAAGCTCTACAACATTTCTCCCTCCTTTCAATAAAACTTTTATATGGACTCTTAAGCATGAAAAAAGTCTTTTGAAGTCTGATAAATGATAACACACTAACAATGTTCTGAACTTCTGCAGAGAAACAGGTAATGAGTGACTAGCAAATCTTGAGCTTGTCTATCACTTGCAATGAATTCAGAAAACACGGTGAAAGTAACCTTTAGATACTTACAACTTGATCTGATCCATTGCTGACGTCATAACATTGCGGAATGCTAAAGGCAAGAAAGAGATTGTGTAGGGAGATTTATTCCTTTCAAGAACTGATACTGGAACCCATGTCTCATCTTTTGAGATATCAGCAGTTGATGCCCGCATCCATGAGCAAAGCCTTAGGATGTAAATCTTTGTAATCTCCGACTGAAGTGTTCGAATTGCAGTTACTGTTGCAAAAATATGACCAACCTTCAGAATATTTTGAGAAATCAGCAGATTGCAGGTTAAGAGACAGCTAACATACCAGCAATCGAAGGAGCTGATTCCTTCGCTTGAAAAGCTTCGCATGCTTTAGATATTTCTGTTATGGCATCGCTCATATATGGTTGCAGAATATTTGATTCCTCAAGATCATGAAATGTATTACGAACCTGCATCAAGAGCAAAAAAGTTTATAACACCTGCTGAACCTGCAGTCTGAACTGAAGATATGCAAGGATGACCATTCAACACAATTTGGCATGTACCCGTGGTAAATTTAAATATGAACCATATTAATACAGCAGATAACCACAAAATATAATTCAATATTTATATCCCAGCAATAATTTGTATGGCTCCCAATATTTGATAAAGATGAAACATATGAACTTAAATTCGGAGCTCCAAAATCTGCAGTTCTCTTTAAACTCTCCTAATCTCTGAATATGGTGAACGCCTCAAGTAGTGATAATGAAAGTTGGGCTAATTGCATATGCATTAACTATGGTTAGAACCTGTGTTGCATGGATGCCGGTATAGGCATGAGGATACGATACAGAAAATCTCCAAAAACTATGATATGAGTACGGCAAAGATACGGCAATTAAAATAATATATTTCATTTATTTATATGAATTATTATTCAATTAACACATTAGTTCCTTAAGTCAAATATATCACATTTGCAGGGTATGGTTAAAAGGTCAAAAATGTTTTATTAGTTATATATATTACGTTTTTTAAGTATGGGCTAGGGCAACATCTTCTTCTTCACTACCTCTGCAACTCAAAAGAAAATTCAAGAATGTCCAGCTTTCACTAAAAGGAGGCCAACAACATTATAGAACTGTGCATATTGGCCGTATCCGTCACATATCCCAGCAGTATTCCGGCTGTATCGGACAGTGAACAATTCAAAAAGTCAACGGATACTCCAATTTCCGGATCTGATATGTATTGAGCCGTATCGAGCCTTTTATCATGTCCGTATCTGTACCGGAGACAGGCATAACCCCCTAAAGATGTGCATACGTACAACATCAGTTAGAACTTAGGCCAACCTTGTGAAGCTTTCTTTAATTTTTTATTTTTCCTTTTGATGACACTTGTATCCCTTTTATTCTTAATAACAGGCATTACAAATGGCTACAAAATTATTTCCAACAAAGTACCATCCATAATTTTCACCCTGTTTCACCCTTTTCTTCAAGAAAACTCACTTATATCAGGTCCTAAATCTAATGTTTTCAAAGAGCGGGCTTTATATCCCCCAAAACTTTTTTAATTTATAAGATCATAATTAAAGTTTACACATACCATTCTATTTGACCCTTTCTTCAACCACGAGGGGTATTGTCACCAAAAGTTAAAAAATAAGTATGAAACCAAGGGCTGTAAGCACAGTTATGTGGCAAGGTCGACACACCCTCCCCCTCCCTTTTTGTCGTTGACTATAATCTATGGGTCTTCAACAACTATATTTTTCTTCACCTATTTTTTTTTTTTTTTTTTTAGGAAACAAGAAATTTTATGAACAAGAGAAATGAGAAGTACAGAACATGAACAAGAAGTCCATCAAGAACACTATACCACACAGAAACCAGAACAAACCATGCTTAATCCATAACAGCATACGTATCCAACTAGATCCAACTAAAGGGTACATCCATAAAATTCTTAGACAAGGATGCCCAAAGAGGAGCGGGGAATTTAATTATCCTACTGTCCCAAAGTGAAGTCAAAGCTAAAAATCAGAACAAATTGAAGATGACAATGATAACTAATGACAGACTTTGGCCTCCACTTCCTCCCCTGCTAGAATCTTAAAAATCCTCTTAGGTCATTCCATCTGCACTGCTAAACATAAAATAGCCAGCACACAGGACCTCCAAATGGCTATTGCCCCTAAACACATAATTTTTCTTTAACAAGCATAGAAAAGCGTGACATAGGAATCACCAAAATAAAATTAGCTTCCAAAAACATGTTATGTCGAAAATTCAAAATTATAGGACCCCGAAGAAATAGGTGATCAATACTCAGCCTCTTCTCTACATAAAATGCACAAACTGGAAATAAACAAACATTGGGCTGCTGTAGGGTTTAAGAGTTTTGACTTAACGATGTGAAAGGTGTAACTTCAATTTGTTTGTTATAAGAGTTGTATCAAATTGTTGGTGGATTATTTTTATGAATATTCTCATGAAAAATAATAAAAATAATAAAAACATTGGGCATCCTTTCAATACTATCACAAGCATCTCTTTATTCAAAGAGTGTACCACTGTTTTTCTTTCCAAAAATTGAACACATACACATACAGACAGACAAAGAGGACCAAGGAAAAGAAACCAACTGCATTTGTGTAGTGGTGCACTGCTATCGTAAATGGGTGGACGAGCTTTTGTAAAATGGGCTTTACTGGCTACAAAATACAAGGTTTTCCCTTTTCTACTTCTACTTTAAATCGAAAAGGTGCAGTGTATTAGAATGTTATTATTAGGTTTATTGGGGACTATTTTGGGTTGATTTGTTCTGTATTGGCTTAGATTTTGTGGCTTGTGCCTTTTTAAGAAAAGAAAAGAAAGTGACTACATAAAGGAAAATTAGATGCGAGTTTTTGTCTACTTGCCCATTGCTTTAGTAAAGGGGCGGACAAGCCATTGTAAAATGTCAGATTTTGATCTTCTTTATGGGCTTGGTGGCTACAAAATTAAAATGTTATTTTTAGGTTCCTTTTGGGCTGTTTGGGTTGGTATTGTTCTGTATTGGCTAAGATTTTGTTGCTTGTATTGAAGCAGATTCCTTCTCCACCACTGTTGTACTTCTTTGTCAATTTTCAATAAAATGTACTTGTCTTCTAAAAATAAAGAAAATAAAGCATCCAAGAATGAAGAACTCAGTATATGAAGACAACTTCGGATTCTACAAAGACTGTTAATAAGCACTTTTACTAAAGAAAATAAATTAATTCGGTAAAATTTGTGCACAAACCATTATCTGCAGCCATTTATGTACTCTAGTTTAAATAACTGGCTTCCATCTATGTAATGGTAATAAGTTGGTTCAGCCAGTATACTCACCTTATCTGCATATGCAGTTAATGTATTTTGTATCATTCCAGCAACTTCATCTAGAGAATGAGTTGAGTACTTCCCATCTCCAACTTTTTCATCTGTTTTATTTGCTGGAGTGCTAGCATTTGATTCAGTAGAAACTTGGGACGACTGAAAGATTAAGATTGAGTATAAGTAGAAAGTGAAATTGTCTATCATAGAACAATAAATGAGTAGATAAATCAGATCATTACTTAAGTATAACAACACAAACATAAATAAATGTAACGCAAAATCAATAAAAGGTTTGTCATCACTGAATATGCATATCTTTGCATTGATCGGTATGGAACATGCAAAAGTCTTAACTTTTTCCATAAATATTCACACAAGAAAACAGCTCAGAAAAACATGTATCAGTTCAAATTCGCTGATACTCATATTTTGATAGTTGAGAAAACACGACTGTTAAACTCTCCAGCATTAGAAATGTTGATACCAAAAGGAGGAAAACCACGTAGAAACTAAGGAACCCAATTTTTCCATTTGGGATTTAATAATAGAACAGTAACCCAAAGTGCATCCATCTTCAAGCACTTTGGACATTTTCGATTTTTTTTTTTTCTTCTAGTGATATATGTTAGTAAGTGATGTTACTTGGATGCCCATGAATATAGCTCCAAAACCTCCGACCTATTCACTACGTTTTCACCAATGTGTTGCGTTTTTCAGCCCATGATGAGTTTCGTAAGCATATTAGGACTAACAGTCTTGGAGGATAAGAATCCTATTCTCAATTGAAGAGGGGTTTAATATACTTGGTGATATACTCGGGTTTCCTTTCTCTGCCTTTCTTATTGTTAAACAATATCACAACAGAATGAACTTAATTAAGGTGACTGACATTGATTTGCAATATAGATAACATGGAAGAGTAGGAGATAAACATGTAGTAGAAGAACTTTGTAAGTTACCAGATTACCCTATGGACTATTGTAATTTTACCAAATTA
Organism: Prunus mume; assembly: GCF_029339155.1. NCBI lineage: Eukaryota > Viridiplantae > Streptophyta > Magnoliopsida > Rosales > Rosaceae > Prunus > Prunus mume. Next base: position 23,664,032 of record NC_142703.1, on the reverse strand, counting down.
CACTGGCTGCTTCTTGGTAAAATAAACGAGGAGGTTATTCATATTGATGGTCCTTTTTAAATAAATGATGTTAGTGAAAGCTAACAGCCTACATCTACAGCTCACATCATATGGTAGTATGGATGTGTGATGAACTGCAGTATAATAACAGACCTATTTTTCATACGAAATTGTATCAGTATTCAGTTCAATGAAACTGTCTTAGCATATCTACTGCATTGGCACACAAAATTTATACATGTATACATGCATATCTGTAACCGTAAATAAACTGTGCCGCAAAAATATTAAGAGTACAGATTATTATAGGTAGATCTTACATTTACACCAAAAAGCTTATAATTAAGTGTCCACCATACCTTTGCGAATTTCCCACTGAAAACAGAAAGTGCTACTTTCCAGAAAGCTGGTATGTGATAAATCAGTACAGCAGTTAATCTGCGAATATACCTCCCTCTAAGAGCATCAACTTCTTCACCTGTCAAGTCTACTGGAAGAGAATCTACTGGAAGGTGGTTGTCGCCAAGAGTAAGAGAATAGTTGACATCTGACTGACAGTAGTAAAAAGGAACAAATTGTTAAGCACTGACCCATTGTTTAACTGTCATTCCATGTAAGATGATCCTTCCAGTGTCACACTTACAGATTGATTTATATCTCCTTGAATCTGCCTCCATCGTGCATCAGACACAGCCCTTTCACGTAACTCATTATGTAAAGTCTCCATCCTAGTTTCATGATCTAATGTGCATTTCTCAAGCAAACCTCGAATTCTGTTATTCTGGAAAAGAAACAAACTTTTAAGTCAGTAAGTGGACACCCGACCCCTCTCTAGTTTGTTTGTGTGCAGAAACATTAGGGTGATTTCTTTCCCTTAAAAGTAACTTCAGACAAACTGTGGCCCCTCCTTTCATTTGTTGATGTTTGCTTAAAAAAAAAAAAATTATATATATATATATATATATATTTGTTGATGATTGCTTCTCTTTCCGGACTTTGGATCTGTACCCAAATCAGGTTGATTGTTTGCCTGAATGTGTGGTCAAAATTCAGTCTGGCAACGAAAGCATTTGTTTTTTCAAGCAAACATTACCCTTATAGGAGCTTCAGTTCATGGATCCCTCAAATATTATTTGAGGAACACCCTTGTACGGCCCACTATGTATTGTACTTTTATGATCTAAACTGTCAATTATCTAGATCCCTTAATAGAATGGGACTAATATATATTTATACATTATAAAGTCCCCTTCTGTTGAGGGACACCATTTAAGATCTCCTACGAATTTTTTTCAACGATCCAACCATCTATTATTTAAGTCTACATTCATATTGCAGCAAAACAATTGACAAATCAGAAATCGTTTCAACATCCAATTGTCCTACAAAATCAATGATCTCTCTCTCTCTCTCTCTCTCTCTCTCGGAAATTGAAATTGCAAAGAATCAAATTCAAGACTTTGTACTTGGATACCATGATAAATTTAACTAGTTTTATAATTATTTCCAAAAGCTAAAGCTATTCGGATGTTGCACAACAATTATTTCTCTAAGATACTGGCTTCACCGACCAAACCAACTGCATTTTCACATCCTAATAAGTTGTATATTAAACTATACCAAGGATTTAAAAAGAGGAAAATAAGTAAATCCCAAGGATAGTTCTGAATTTACAAACCTGTATATTTAAATAGTGCCAAACCGGATCTGACTCAGGCTCCAGCTCCAATAACAGCCTCACTGTGTTTTCAACCTACATTAAGCATAAAATCGTTAATGTAGAAAACTATTAAAGCAAAAAACAATAATAATTGCCATTTCCTACAAGCATGAAATCAATACATTGGTAATACAAGACACAATCGGCCTCAAGCCACAACTCACATTAATGCAAGTGTATCATCTTGTTTAGCAAAATCACACTATAACCTCTCGACTACGTCATAGGTGGAGATGGGATTTATTTCCTACTATGTAATGGAATCTTCCTCGCTACTACTCATAAAAACATCTCCTATTAAGTTTTACTAAAGACTTCAAGAACAGGATAGCTCAAGGATAACTGAGATCCTTTACCCTGAACTTGGATACCCTTAAAGACTCCACTCCAGATCTATTAACTAATATGGTTACCAAAAAAACCACCATCATTCAGAAGATCTTAAAATGTTCAGCTATAAATAAAAGAAAGAACCAACTTAGCAACCCTACAGCGATTTTTATTCAATCACCACTTCCTTAACCCAACCAACTATCACGTGTGCTTTATTTGGCAATGACTTTTTTAATTGCAATAAATTAATTACTTTTATCGAATTGAAGTGGACCATGAAAAGAAAAAGAAAAGACCACTGAGAAATGGTAATATGGTCAGAACCTGTATTTTGGAATTAACCACTGCAAAATAAGAAACTGAGGACAGAACACCGCATGCTACTTTCATTATTATTAAGATTATTGAAGAAAGAAAGAGAATGGTGGCCCCTTTCGCCCAGGGGGCATCGTTGGAGAACAATGTTGGGGGCAGGTGAGAACCTTCTAAAGATTAAAACATTACTGATATCTAAATAATGAGCTTACATTTGTTAAATCTATTTGTGGATCTTCCATAGACTTGTAAAGCATGCCTTTAAACTCATGCATCACTTTCTCAACCTCTTCGAGAACACGTTTCAGTATGCCCACCTGCAATTGAATAATAGAAAAAGTAAATAGAAGATTAGCAGCCTTCTATACAAACATAATATACCGGACAATGGAAAGAGGATCAAAATTCTTTGCCTTTGAAAATTGATGTCAACAATTAAACCATCCACACAATAAAACTACAACATAAATGCAATATATTTCATAAATTAAAGCATAAAATAGGTAATAATGAATCATGATAACCAATTAGAAGGAATCAAATTAGTTGATGCGTAGATACAGCTCATGTGATTTGAAATTATCCAATTTTACCACAAAAGAAAGTTAAAACTAATACAGATTGTTTTATACATGAGAGGGCAGAGCAATCGACTTGGCCTTCTTGTACTCCCTAACTGCCAAGTCATATTCTCCCTTGCTTATGCTACCACGAATTGTACTGGGCAAGTTGAACAACGTCCGGAACCTCTGTAGCATGCCTTGGACGGACCTGATCTTCTCAGCTTGAGCCTACAATCAGTCAGAAACTAGATGAAACTTATATCATCCCAGTTGCATAAACAGACATAAACCTCGAACCACATCGAAAACTTAAGTCTGACCAACCTGTCTCTCAAATAGAGGCTGGAATGCGCGATTAGCCAACGAACTCACTCCTTGCATACAATTAAACAAATGAGAAGTGCCTGAACCTTCAGGGTCTTCTTCAATCCGTTTCAACTTTGACTCAATATCTGTGCAAGAATCAATATCTTCAGCATCAAAAATCAAGAAGCACCCAACAAGCAGCTATGATTGCAATGAACTTTTAAAATTTTATACAACAGGAAGAAATAAAGAAAGGCATTGAGAAGTTGACTATTCATCCAATAGAACAAATCTCACAAGCGAATATTAAACAGAAAAGTAAACCAACTGCCTTTTATTGATGTGCTTTCCACAAGGGTGCTCCAGATAACAAATTCGTAGTATGTGAGCACATAAGTATTTTGATCGCCAAAGCTATTACATCCCTCAAATAAATAGGACTGCAGATATGCTGGTTGAAAGTCTAATCTTTTCATGTTAAACAAGATGGAGAACTTAAAAGGGGAGAAAAGAAATCCGATGAACAAGATGAACTTTAAACGGGAGCAAAAGAACGAGAAAGAGTTTAGTCGTTTATGGCTAGGGCTACAAGTGGTGAGAGATTCCACAAGAAGGCAATAGAATAAGACTAAGAGGATTGCAGGTGGGGATCATTTTCTTGTTGGTTAATGGACAAAATAGCTGTGAAGATGCAACATTTCTGGGTGTGACAGAAATAGCACGAGCACGTACAAGCATCCAATATGGGGTTATGGAGGTAATTGATAGTTAGTTTGATAGATGAGGATTATGATGCTGTCAATGGTTAACCAACCAGAAGTGCACGACAGCACTAATAATTTTCAGCTAGATGCTACTGGATAGTTTTCCCAAGACCGTGAAGTAGATAAGAGATGCACACGATGGTGATGGACAAGGGCTTAAGTCTAGTTGTCACACAGGGCACAGGTTCTTGTAATTTCCAACTTTTGAAATGTAAAACATATCTAAAATCAAGCAGCTCAAAAAAAAAAAACCAGAGCTGAATGTAAAGACGATTGTATACCATCAATTGTTGTTTTGCAAGAGACAAAGCAGTCAAAATTGTCTTTGACCAATTGTTTTCTCTGCAGAGTTCGTCCTTTAAGATCACTTTTTAGAGCCAAAGCACCAGCCTCCAAATCTGCTGCAGCAGTGTCTTGGTGAATCCGCGATATAAAGAGCTTGGCATCAAATTTCTCAGAGAAATATAACAACTTCTCTGCAAATATCAACATAAAAAAGATATGAGCGACAACCATGAATGAAGGAAAAATGAACAAATTCAGGTTATGAGATCAAGGTGTATAAAGTATAACATTCAAAAACTTTTGAAACTTCTGAAACTAGAAAGATTTTCTGCTGTTCCTACTATTTTATTAGTACTAGATTTTGTATCTCAAAAAGAAAGAAAATGAAATTTTTTGTCCAAAGACATAACGACATTTAAGCAATCCAATATTTTGGGAATTGCAGCCTTTTAAACATTTTGATAAGTAGAACCTCAACTCCCAGAGAGGTATTCATTTATTATATACACAGACGAGAGAAAAAAAAAATAGTCATCTCTAGGTGCTTCCATTTTAATTTTATAAACAAAAGAATAGTATTAAAAAGGGGAGAAAAATAACTGCTAGGTGGTGATGAAATTACAGATAATCCAATTCAAGGATTAGTCCTTGTTATGCAAAAGTGCAAGGTGGTAGTAGAAAGTCACTTAAGTAGAACTAATACGAACATAATGGGGAAAAGCAAAAGAGAAAATGCTACATTACCCCGAAGGTTATTATCCAATTTGTCGTCCTTGGATGGCGAATAGTCTGAGGATTCAGTTATCAATCTTAAGGTTTTGTTGTCTATGATCCTGCCAGAAAACACAAATGCAAATGAGACTAAGAGTGAGGCTCAAGTCCCAGATAAATTTGGAAAAGAAAATAGACTAATCTGAAGATAGAAGCAGATGCTAACCCCAAGCCTAGGGGATCAATACATTCCATGCCCCGAGGGAAGGACTGTAAATTGTTAAGCCCCTTTCGTGTCAAGCCTGCCGACGACACTTTGCGCTCAACCTTTTGGGCCACCGGTGCTGTTCTCGTCTCTCGCATTTCACGAACCCTACGAGCAAGCTGCCATACCGCCACACAAACCCAAAAATTGAAAAATCAAGCATTCAATTCTTCAAAATGTGAACATATATGTATATATTTACCTCAGCCTCGTCGACGTGCTTCCAGCAGCCAGGCTCACCACCGTCCCAAGGGTCATCGTCGTCCCGGGCTCCAGCTCTGGCGGTAGCAGCAGAAGCAGCACCGCCGCCTCGGAAGCGGACACGCTGCTGATCCCTGGCGGTGGAGTCTTCATCGCCGCTGGAGATGCTGAGCATGTCCACATCGGACTCCTCGTCGTCGTCCACCACCCGCCGCTTCGGGTTGTTGGCGTTGCTTCTGGTAGTGGTGTTGTTTTTGGGGCTCGGAGAAGCCGCGGCTTTTCGTGGCTGCTGGGGCGGAGGAGGCTGCGGCTGCTGAACGTAATTGGCGACGGGGGCAGTGCGGGAGTTGCTGGAGTGTGGCTTTTTGTAATTCACATCGCGCTGGGCTTGCTCCTTTAGAGCCATCTGGAGGAGCTCGTCCTCGTCTACGTCGCTGTCGCTTGCCATTTTCTGATTCTTCCGAGTCTGACTCTTCTGCTCTCTCGCTCTCAATTTTTTAATTTCGAGTTCGATTTCAATGTGATTTCCTTCATTACAAGTTTCAAGTTTCAACACAGCTTTTAGATCTCAATTCTGAGACTGGAACTCTTTCAAGCTAGCTAGTAATGAGAATGAATTTTGATCTTTTTTTCTTTCTTTCTTTCTTTTTTTTTTCGATAAAATAATGAATTTGATCTTTTATACAAAGAAAAGTCGGATTTCTGCAAATCGTGGGAGCAGGAAGAAATAAAAATAAAAAAGCTGAATTACATTTTTCATATTATAGTTTTGAGTTATTTTTCATTTTGATCCCTGTCATTGTTTTTTCTTTTTCAGGGGAATAGCGCTTAATGCCACCTTTTTTTTAATTTTAACTGAAAATACCACATTTCTCCATAAATTTTGTAAATATCACATATAAATATATACTTATTGCCCATTTATCGGCCAGGTAACACTTTTGGTCAGTTTTGGGTTTTTGTAGCTTGAGTTGGCGTTATAATTTAGGTTCGCTTTTTGCTTGTGTATGTTTTAAAGGATTGGATATTCTACCTATATGTTTGTCAAATCTCAATCATATTTCTTAGATGAGTTGTGCAGTAGTGTTGGTTGAAATTAATATGTTATTTATTCATTGAAAGCATATTGTTTCTCGATAGTGAGTACTTGACTAAATTATAATTTGCTACAATTTTATCTTGACAATTTATGTTTCTTTCTCTTCTTCTTTTCAAATTGCACAAGGAAAAGAAAAGTCACATTCAACTTGTTCCCCTGTCAAAAACAAATTTGAAGTTAACAGTTACACAATGTGTTTTAGCTGGTTTGTGCACACATTGATGTGCAAGTCATACACTGGCGTTGGAGACTATTTTGTGCATAATGTAATGTGTAGACAAGAAGTTATTTGAGATGCCTTCTGAAGACAAAAGCAAAGCTTCTATTATGAAAATGCTAAGCAAACTTACACCAAACTGTATACATCATTGATTATGCTTGTTATTTTTAGGCTCCAAGAATTAGTAAGGACATCTAAGACGTTATGTATTCTTCTTTGTGGAGCTGTATGTTTCTAATATTTGTGTAATGTACTCGATACAGTTTTTGAGGTCATTATTATAATGATATGAAATTTTCATACATGATTATTATTTTTTATGTACTATTTATTATTTGTAGCAACTGAATATTTTAATAGTTCAACAATTAGAACATTATATGATATGGGAAAGAGAGTACAAAGACATCCATAAGGTACTTGTGTATTGTCATTTTATTGCTTTTGCATTGGTTGTCTATTGCCATTTTATTGCTTGTTTATTGCTTTCATATTGCTTTGTATTGCATGTCTATTGCTACTTTATAATTTATATGACATTATAATGGAGTGGAAGCAACTATGGATGTCGTCAAAATTAACCATTCTTACATTGTGATCTTGTATGTTTCAAAACTGTCATATACGTGACTGCTATACCTTGCTCAAGATCCCAAAGTTTTCAAATAAATTGAACTAAAATTTCATTTAATGGTATCAAAATAATTACATGGTCTCGTATACAATAATATTCAATACGTGTTTTTTATTTCACGTAATCTTAAAAAATGACCAAGTATCTCAAGAATTAACAAATTGAAAACAAAATCTCCTATTTAATTGTTGAATTTACATGAAGCATCATCCTTTTTACTCTTACAGCTGCTCAAGCCAAACCAACCAAAATAAACCCAATAATATGAAATGAAACCAAGCAAGCCCCCAAGTTAAATTCACAACTTCCAAACATAACCAAAACTGAACCGTGCTTAAATTTACAACTAGAAGATAAAACCTTTAGTGTAAATTCTTTTAGTTCACAAATATAATCTCCATATCAAAATGAAGTTAATAGTTCAAAAAATTATTAAGAGGGAAGAGAGCTCATTATTAAGAGTGAAGTTAACTGTCTACCACAAAACAATAAAATGGCAATACAATGACAACAAAGAGGCAATAAAATGGAAATAAACAAGCAATAAAACACAAATTTGAATTTCAAAGGCCTAAATAATTTCCACTTCTCAGACAACTTAAGAAGATGACTATTGCATGCTACTAAGTACAAGCTAACTGCAAGCAATGGGTTCACCTACAGCTCATAGAATTGCTATAAGAAGAATACACAAGAACCAATGAAATAAAGCATCATGTCATAAGGCTCCACAAGAAGAATACATAATGTCTTAGATGTCCTCACAAATTACTAATTCTTGGGGCCTAATAATAACAAGCATAAGCCAAACTTATTGGCTAGTTCTCCTCAAAAGTCATGATCCAAAATCCACTAGCTGACTAGTCTCCAAAATCTACCAAAATATTTCATTCATTTATAGAATATAAGATACTTGATAAAACAAATGAAAAAACATGAAGCTCTCGAAGGCAAATATTTCATTCATTGATAGAATCTAAGATATTTAATGAGAATACTTCCATACAAAGTCATTAATTATTTTCATCAAATGCAGAATGGCATGTCAACCATTGTGCTTTCACCCCACAAATTTGCTAATTTGAAGCACAATGACATCTTCGTAAATATACGCTCTAGTTATGTTCAATTGTATGTGTGTTATGTATAAGCTTTTCATAATTTCTTATCATTTAAAAACTTTTACTGGTATTGAACTCAAGATAGCAATGAAAACATTTTGAGGCAATTTGAATACGTACAACAGAGCAAACTATTACAATTGAAGAATACCTCTTACCCAAGATGTGTGACATAGATACATGATAAGTCCATATTTTACATATATTTTATGCCTCCTTTGCTTATTTATTTCTTGATTTTCTTGGATTAAATTGTTGGGTTTAATGTATTTTGTGAGAATTGTGTACTTGATCCCTAATTAGAGGAATTGGATGAAAAGTTGTCAAATTGGACTCAAAAACCATTAAGATGTACGACAAGGATTAATTGGAGACAAAGAAGATGTTTCTTAGAAGGCAATCAACCGGTCAAAGCTTAAAGGAAGAAGTTTGGTCAAATCCTTGTGGAATTTGGAGAAGCAATCAAAGAGATATTGGGAAAGATATTGGGAAACCTATTTTTGGTAGTATTTGATTGTAACTACGTTAAGGATTTGTGTATTATAAATAGCATTGGGCTGGCTCATAGGGGGGGTCCATACTTTTCACTACCCAAAAATACCCAATTCTTGCAAAGAGAAGTCCTGCTGCCGCCGGCCACCTTGGAGCTTTTTGGGAGTTTTCAAGTTCATCTTCATGTCTACCATCAACCACTCTGTGATTTTCAATAAGTTTATCATGTTCTAATTTCCTTTTTGCTAGGCTACGATGTAGCCTAGCCATGAATACCTTATTTCTGTGTTTATGTTAATTTGATATTATTTTCCATGTTAAGTATCTTTTACCGTTCTTAATGCTTTGAGTGCTTGATCACCACTTAATTGATTTGATGCTTGAGTTGACGATAGGAATATCCAACTTAGGATTTTGCTTCTAGTAATTGATACCATAGGTTACTTGAGTGAACTGGAAGGTTAATCAAGGCATGTGTGGTTTCCATAAATTTCCATAGAACTTAATGGGTTTCTACTTCTTAGTTCTTCTTCATCTAGGCATAGAGTGGGACGGTTGTAGGAATACTTTTGGTATAGATAGGTATGTCATATTGAATAATTAAGGGAAATTTACCATTAACATGGATAATAATTAGGATTAACTGGCTATAGGAATATGGTAGAATTGGCTATGGTGAAATCGGAATCCTAGTGCTCATACCATCAATGTTTGATGAATTTTATTATTGGTTATGTTAGTTCATTCTTGTTAATCAAAGCCTCACCATTCGAACATCCAGATAAAGTTTAGGATTAATCATAATCAATACTCAGTTAATTAGTCTTAGTCTCTGCGGAACAATACTCACTTACCACTACACTATTTTGCTATGATTTTGTGTTCTACAATTTCGTTATCAATACATTGCTGGCATACAAGACTTTTCAAATTTTAGACAGCCAAAGTTCAAGTGCAAAAGTAGTAAACTGGCATACATAAAGTCTGGATCTTGCAGATTAGAAAACACTCACCAAGAGTACCTAGTCTTTTAGATTACAAAAGTAGAGTTCTTTTTCTCCAAACAAAAATATCTTAAAACAAAGGAAAGAAGGAAGTGGAGTAACAATTTCACAATAATCTTTTAAAGAAACAATGAGATTGACAATGATTATGGTTCCCTAAACCCTAAACCAATGAGTTCGGCAAATATTTTGATGACCAACCATTGATATTTTGCCCATGCGATCTTTAAGCCAAATGACATGACGTTGTAGCAGTACAGACCTTTGTCGGTGATGAATGTCGTGTGGTCGCGATCGGCGGGGTGCATAAAGATTTGATTGTAGCCCGAATAGGCATCCATGAAACTGAGGAGTTTGTGGCCTGCCGTGGCATCCACTAGTTGGTCGATTCTTGGTAGCGGGAAGCTTTCCTTTAGGCATGCCTTGTTTAAATTTGTATAATCCTGGCACATTCGCCAGGCCCTGCTAGTTTTCTTGGCAAGGATCGAATTCGTCAGCCAAATAGGATAAGTTACCTCCCGGATAAAGCTGATTGTTTGTAACTTGTCTACTAAAAGCTTCATTGCTTCGTACCGTTCGGCATCATAAGACCATCATTTCTGGCGGATCGGCTTGAAGGACGGACAGATGTTGAGCCTATGGTTGATGACATCCGGGAAGATGTCTGGCATGTCATCGTAAGACCGGGCAAAAACTTCCAAATTGGCTTTGAGGAAAGCAATGAATTCGGCCCGCAATGGTAGACGAGGGAGGTACCGATCCTTACTTGCAGAGTCGGTGTGTCGGAGAGGGGTACTATTTCTAGGTCCTCGATTACTTGAGCCTATGGAGTGAAGCTTTCATCTCGGGGGTCTTTCGGTAGATCGGAGCCTCCCTTGCCGTTTGGCATGGTCATAGTGGAAATTGCAAATGACTCCCACGTCATCCTTGCCGATTCTCTGGCTACCGAAACATAGCACGTTTGTGCGCTTCGTTGATCCCCTTATACCGGCCGACACTAGAGTACGTTGGGAATTGGAGGGCAGCATATGTGCCGATAGTATGGTCTTCATCCAGGTTAGCGCGGTCGGCCGATGATGGCGTTATGGCCGTCGAACAATCGACTACCGTGAAGTGAGTGTAGACAATCTTTCTTCGAGGAGCGGCCTGATGGCGATGGGAGTTGGACGCTTCTGATTGGTTCCACAACGTCACCGGAGAAGCTTAAAATAGGGGTGATGTCTTTGTTGAGGTATTAATGCTCGATTCGGAGGATTTTAAAGGCATCGGCAAAGAGTACGTTGACCAAACTACCAGTGTCGATAAGGATTCGGCCTACGTCAAAATTGGCAATGTCGGCTCTGATGATCATGGGATCAAAGTGGGGAAAGATAATGCTCTTTTCTTCTTTTTCGGAGAATGTGATGGGTTCCCATCCGATTCATCGAATCTTTCTATGGCATCCTTCAGTGACGCTAAGAATCTGAGGGTGTCGAACGACACACATGTAGTTCTTGATTGATCGGTTGCTAGAATTGGCAATCGGTGCTCCGCCACTAATCATGTTAATCTGCCGATTGTTTGGCTATTTAGGGGCCAGTCGTGTACCTATATATTGATCTAGCTTGCCTTCATTGATCAGGCGTTCGACAGTTTTACAAAGGGCGATGCACAATTTTGTGTCGTGGCCATTGTATCTGTAGAATACTCTGGTGTCCTTGTCGTTCGAATGAGGAAGTTTCCTACTATCAGGTTTCGGTATCATCTGGTTTTTGTTTACAAGGACGTACTCATAGGTGGTGTTGAGTAGGGTGAATACCTTAGCTTGTCGATCCTTTATGTTTTTAAAGTTGGTTTAGCCTTCAGAGTCTTTGCCACTCTTGTTCCTGTCCTGCCGACCCTGAAAGTCGTCCCTCCTTTTGCCTCATGTGAAAGGAGTGGACACCAAGGGTGTCGTTTAGAAAGTGATGGGTGGTTTGTTCGGGCAGATAGGAAGCGGTCGTGGACTCGATCCTTGGGCCGATCGGTAGGTGCCGATGGAGGAGTGGGCGCCGAAGGCTCTCCTTTGGAGTTAAAGTTTCATTAGTTCACTATAGGTCGTCCAGTTGTTACTGTGGACCAAGTAGCAAAATTGTGACACACGGAGCCACTCCTGAAGGTACTGAAAGCCGTTTGGTCGTCCATTTCGGGACATCGAGAATATTCATTGCTGAATCTAGTTGCGTATTCCCTTAAGGGCTCGTCATCTCTTTGCCAAATGGTGTAGAGGTCGTCGGCAAAGTACAATCGATCAATCTGTATCATAAAATGATTGAGAAAAATTTGCTTTAACTGATCGAAAGAGTTGGCCGTACTTGGCTCTAGTCGATAAAACCAGTTTAAGGCGGCTCCGGCCAAAGTAGAGGGGAATAGCAGGCATTGTCCCTCATCGGTAAGTCCTTTGCATCCTAATGCCAATTGAAAGGTATGGATATGACTGACGGGGTCCTCTACTCCTGTGTAGAACGATATTCGGAGTTGTTGGACATCCTCCTCGTGTTTGAAGGTTCGGATCCTGTCGATGTATGGTCCTGGCTGGATCTTACCCCAAGCCGACGTCGAGATTGGTTATGTTCCTCCTCGATTCGGTTGATCTTCTGGAGGAGGAGGCGGATGGTGGGATCAACATGGGGTAGGTCGACGTAGAAGGCTTCATTGCTTGTGGGCGGTGGTGACAACATGTTGTTCGACAGGTCCGACAAAATGCTACGCCAATCGTCCTCTGTTCCTGTCCGATTGTTCTAATATCGAGATTATCTAGGCTCTACCGATCGGTAAGAAGTTGTGGTCTCGAGAGAGGTTGGGACGTAGTCCAATTCGTTAGTTTCCTCCAGGCCGATTGTGCCATACCTTCGGTGGGGAGGGGACTTCGGTCCTAGAACATTCAGACGCAGATCGTCAAGCTTGGCCTAAACCTGGATTGGAGATGCTTGGCGCTCCTTGTGTTGATCGTTGAGCCTATCTCTGGATTGGAGATGCTTGGCGCTCCTTGTGTCGATCAATCTGTATCATAAATGTGAATATGGATAAATAAAAGTGCAATAATGACGCAACAGACAAGCCACAAACATGTCATAGGTAAGCAATAAACAGACAATAAACAAGCGGTACAATGTGAATAAATGTGCCATAAACAAGCAATAGATAAGCAATATAGACGCAAAAAGAAAGCAATAAACATAAACTACATCGTCGAATGTATGTAATGTGTTTTCCTTAAAAAAGGACGTGACTTCCTTAAAAAATAACTTGACATCCAAGAGTTTTCAACTATCAAAGTATGAGTCAACTTTTTAGTTTTTATGCCAGTGACATTATATTGGCTCTGTATAGCTCTTATATTGTGTTGTAGTTGTATTACTCATATATTGGCTCTGCTTAGCGCTTATTTATTACGTTGTTATGGCCTTTTATAAATAAAAATTATTGTTGTCCCATAACCTTTTTTTGAAGTTGGACTATCAAGTTGACTTCATCTTCTTCTCCAGACATGTTGCAAAGCAATCAAAATTTAGAGAGAAGGAGAGCCAAAAACCAACCTTCTTATAACTAGGTCTAAAAGCCTCTCAAGAAATCCAAGCACAAACACGTGAAAGAAGAAGAAGGGTATTTCGACCCAGGAAAAGAAGATGCAGACTTGGGAATTAGGGCTTGAAATTATTATAAACATATAATTTAAACTCATTAATTGTCAAAAGTTGATCAAAAAGTTGGTGAATTACATATTTCAACTCATTTCAGCTTAGATTTTGAAAGACGTCTGAAGAGGCTTTGCAATGGGGCTAGCAGGTGCACTTTTAACAACATTCTTCACATCATACTTTACAATGACAAAGCAGAGATTACAACAATAAGCATAGTTGGGTAGGCAAACACAGCTTTTGCAGGATCTATGTTCACATGCTTTCTGAGGATCTTTTCTTTAATGAGGCCCCAAAGCACTAGAAGTGTTCCAAACATGCTCATCCTCCCTTGTTGTAGATGACCAACAATGGCTCCAACCACAACAAAGTAGCTTCCCGCTAAAAACTGGTGAATTAATCAAAGAAATAGAGATGAGATTACTGCTTCATTTTGTGAGAAGTGAAAGCCTAATGACTTGCTAGTACTAATATTAAACTCTAGGACACATCTACTACTCATTCCAGGTAAAATATGGAGAAGATGAAATTTCAGGTACTTTAGGGATTCTACGCGTTAAATATCCACTTAAGAGAGTGTTCACTCCTTTAGCAACATTGAAATGAGTAAAAAATAATTAGTCAATCATCTTATTTTGCTACATTAAAACAACTTCCTCTCACAGTCATTAACTAGTTACAATCCAATTGGACAACGAAAATTTTTTGCTTCCTAAAGTAGTTGTCACTCATAGGTTGGAGATTGAGTTAAGAAGCATAGAAATAAAAAATATTTAGTAAGAGAGGAATACTAAATGAACAAGAAATTGTAGGCTTCCTCCAGATAAAATTGAATATCCTTTAAAATAATAGAAAAGGGAAAGTATTTGTTGAGAAATAGGACCTCTAAATGCTAGAGGTCAGTAACTGCAGGGGCTTCCTTTGCATTGGTCAAGTTATAAATGTCTAATACGTTATTCCAGCTTGTAACAATCATGTTCCTTACAAGTCCATTTGCAACAACTCTAGGGAAAAGAAGGGATTTTACAACAGGAACATTGTTTGGGCAAAAATCCTCGCAGGGGAGAATATTCACTTAGGGATTCTTCAACCTTTGATCTTCCTTCTCTCGCTTCCTCGATTCCTTAAAAAATACTGGAGTAAATAGACCACACCCAGGGGGGTGTTGGCCAAAGGCTCTCCGATGCCTAAGTTAGTTCAATTGAATCTAGGAGAAACAATATCTAAAAAAGAGTACAGAGATTCAAAGAAAAAAGAAAGGGAGTCGAGCAAAACCAGGGAAGAATCTATGTGGTTGTCTCTCCAAATGAAGGGGGAGAAAAGATCTTTCTCGCTCAAATGTGATGTTACATGATGCTGGAAAGTTTTCTAGCACAAGACAATAGCAAAGAAACGCTGGAATGTTGCAAAATCTCAAAGCATATTTCAGCGTTTCTTTGCTATTGTCTTGGGGTTTTTACTAAAGATATGGTGATAGGGGTACTTTTAGCCCTCTCCAATCACCAATGGGTCATGCTAGCAAAAAGGCCCAAAAAATGCTGCCTTTTTTTCTCCACGTGAGGACATAAAACCAAAAAAGGTTTGGGAGGTATGCAAAACATGGTCTACCCAAGGCCACATTTTAGTAGACTAGTTTGAAAAATTAGCTCTAATCTCTTCAGCCAATCCTTTTCAAGCCACAAGGAGGGCTTTATGCCTACCCGTCAAATACATGCCAAGCAAAAGAATTTTCTCTTTTATTTGCACTGACCCAAGCAAACAGTCAAACAATTCCACATAGCCAATTTTTCGAGTTATTATACTAATTCCCAAAGCCAAATACTAAGCCTTATCAAGACCTCAATATCATTTCAAAAAGAAGAAAAATCAAGCATAAAATCCACTATGCATTTTGAATTACAACACCAAGCGAGATTTATACCATCAAGACCGAATGATCCAAGATCTGCACACCCAAAAAAAATTAAATTAAATCAACCTCTTTGGGGCAATTCTCTTTAGGTTCTCACAAGCTAGATGCAAAGACGAGAGTGTCGGAGAAATCATTCCATAAGCCAAGAGGGAACTAGTCTGCTACATTAAGATTGATAAACATATCCAGAAAGAGCTACAAAAAATAATGCCTCATGTTTCATTCATGACTGTAAAAAAAAATTAAATGAGAAAAAATTTAATAATGGCATAATGTCATTTATTTTATTTTATTTTTTGGGGCCGGTGAGGGTTTGGTAGGTTCATGTAGGCGAAACAAAATGAGAGGAAGGGTAAATTCTTTTACTTGGAACAGACGAGGATCTTGATTAAGAAAAGAGTAACTTGATTAAGGTTAATAGGAATTGGGGATTGGGATGAATATTCGAGGATCAAAGAAGAAAAACACAATCAACTGTAGTAACTTACTACTAGAACAGATAAGGATGTCATCGTGTTATGCTATGTCAAATAGTAGTCTTAATTAACGTTAAGAGGAATTAGAAATTTAGATGTAGAAGAAACTTTTTTTACCAGGAACAGACGAGGATCTTAATTAAAGCTAATAGTCATCTAGATTAAGGTTAAGAGGAATTGGGGATTGGCGCGAAGAAGAAATTACTTTTACCTGGAACATGCCAGTTTGAGAGAAGAAAAACGCAATCACCTATAGTAGTGCACTACTGGAACAGACAAAGATCTCATTGTGTGGTGGGGTGCTAAAGATTAAAAGAAATTGGGGATCGGGATGAAGAGTAAATTACTTTTACCTGAAATAGATGAGGATCTTATCGTGTGGTGAAGAAGAAATCAATTATACTTGCAAGAAAATTTATTTGTCATGCAAAAGCAGCTGTTTGTTTTAGTCTTGATTTTCTCCTTGAGAACTCATTGTTCTATGGAAGATGGTGGTGGGAGCTCGTTGGCGTACACAAAACCAGCGAGTGCACTTGAGTATCTGTTACCACTTCACCCTCTTCTCTCAAGTCTTCATCTTCTTTTGGGAGTGGTGTGGCAGATGGCTCTAGTAGCACAAAGATGGCAGATGTCTGTGCTTCCACATCATCAACTGGTGTGAAAGGATCTCCATCAATTGGTTACGGATCATCGTACATGTTTCTCATAATGGATGAGATACTGATCCACATCAACTACACAAACACAGTTCCAAACAAAAAGTTACAAAAAATAATGTCTCGTATTTCATTCATGACTCGGAAAAATAAAATGAGGCATAGTGTCCTTTCTTTTCTTTTCTTTTGTTTTTTGGGTCAGGTGACGGTTTGATAGGTTCAGAAACCCTCTCTAACACAAAGAAGACAAGAAACACATTCGGTGGGCTCCATAAGAAAAAATTGGAAATTGGAATGAAGAAAAAATTACTTTTACCTGGGACATTCGAGGATCGGAGAAGAAAACCACAATCAACTATAGCCACACACTACTGGAACAGAGGAGGATCTCATTGTTTGGTGGGGTGCCTGTTGTGTTCCTTCCAAGTGCCAATATATAGTTAGTATAGTGGTACAAGTAAGGGTGTCGAACCACAGGGACCGGTTAGACCTCTATAAATTACTAGTTTTGAAAGAACCCTAACTAAAAATGAAAGTGACAAATTGAAAGTAGTTTTTGTGTTGTAAATGAAAAATAACTTAAAATGCAAGAAGAATACAACAGTGAATGATATATTGATGTAGAAAGAATAGGGATGAGACCCGGGATTTCGAATTCACCATTGCAAAACCAATTCCATGTTTATAAAATAAAACCGTATTCAACTACCAACCTGTTTCCAGAGTTCGTTTTACATATATATGATCAGCCATATGATGTGTGGTTTTGATCAAATTCTCCTAATCTGCAACCTAATTGGGATGTTCAACTTTGGTTCCAAGTTAAGAGTCATCAGCATGCAAGAAAACGTTATAGAACCAAAGAAAATGCACGTCAGGATGTTTGCATAGCATTCTCTTCATTCATTCACATGTCTACCAAGATTAAGCATGATGTTTACTATAATCTTGTCTAGATAAATATAGGCAACCCTAATGGTGATCAAACATTAAAATTGACAAACAAATTTAACAATAGATTCAGTGAATGAAACAAGAAGCAGGTTGATGAACTGAATATTTTAACTTAGAAACATGGATCAATGTTGTAAGGCTACATCGAAATCCTTAGCTATGAATTTAGTTACATATCATGTTCACAGAGATTAAAACGAAAATAAACAACATGATTGAAAATAAATTCAAGAGAGGAAACCCTTGAACCAATTTTGATATTGAACTTCTCCACGAACAACGTCTTGCGATGAGTCCTGATGGTGGAAATATATGGAACGGTCAGGGTTTAAGTGTGCATGAAAGGAGAGAATAACAAAAAGGGCTTCAGGGTTATGAAATTCTTCCAGAATAAATAGGGTATGTAAAAGTGGCTAAAAGGCAAGTTTTTATGGGGTAAAAGAGGCTGCAAGATATTCCAAAGAGATCCTAACAAATTAGCCTTTATTTTGCAATTTTTTTGCCTTATTTGGCACCTCCAAATCAAGCTAGAAATCCTTATTGCTTTCCCATTTTGCTCTTAGTCTTCAAACAAGCCAGGTTTGCCTTTGATTCTTTATTTGGACTTCAAAACAGGTCACGAAACTTGTTTTCACGTTTGAATAAGGGTCAGCTCCGAAAATGACATGTTTTCATTTATTTTCCCTTCAAGTTGATCCTAAAGTAGATGCAACTGCATACTAACACAAAATAGGGTAAAACGTTACAAGTTTAACTCAAAAACATCACAAATAGACAAAAATGGATGGTATAAATGTATAAATATATGAGTTATCAGTGCCAAAGACTAAAAGAAATTGGGGGATTAGGATGAAGAATAAATTACTTTTACCTAGAATAGATGAGGATCTCATTTTGTGGTGTAGTGTAAAAGATTTAGAGTAACTGGGGATCGAGATGACACTTGAGATAACTTTTTTATGTGTCATCGTATTATTAGTTGGGGATAGTAAAACAATATTATTCCCATTACAAGTAAGTTCTAATGGTGATGAGGGAAGGGATTGGGTAAAGAGAGAGAAGACAAAAAAAATAAATAAATAAATAAAATTTATGTTAAATTTATTATTATTATTTTTTTACTCGTGGCACTTATGTAGCATCTGCCTCACTAAAAAGTGAATCTCATTCATATCATGTCAGTGTCTTTAACAAATTATTTAACATATTTAATGATTGATGCCAAAGTAAAATGCAGAACATTGGTTAATAGGGTGTCACTTTAACTTCTACAAGGCAAAGTGGGATTTGATCACAGTTTCAGAAGACAACAAAATTAAATCTAATATATGTAAGAGACAAACATATTTATATGCAATATTGCATTTCATCCATACCATTGAACGATTTGTTGTGTTCATTATTTACATTTACAATCACAACATCGCTCTTTTGATGCTTCAAAGTTCATACTTACAGTTATTTCGATTCACTGTATACTGCCATAGAATACAGCAATGTTGCTGACATAAGATCTATCAACTTGTACATTGCAAGCACAAAATAAGAGGGGGGAAAAAAAAATAAAAAATTCACCCTTCTGACTTCCGAGTCTTCTCATCCATTCTGGAGAATTAATTACAATTAAGAGAACACTTGAAGAACAAGGAACTTAGATGCATGTAATGTAAAATTGTAGACTTAATTTAGGCTTTAATGCGCCTCATTAATGCAAGATAAGCTAATAATCTATATGCAAAAAACATAAACAACAAGACACAAACGCTCACCACAGGGCTAATTTGCCCTGCAACATCCTGTTCAACAAACTTGCAGTTTACTTTATGATCACCTGCATGATGACGACGTTGAGATGAGCAGCCCAAGAGGGAAGAGATTTTAGGACCTTCCCCATATTGCACATTGATTAGCAGCCTATAACTATAAAACGTAGTAGAAATATATTTGATCCAGGCCAAACAGGACGGAACCTTATGCACGTAATATCCTCCGGTTAGCACAAAAGCTAGCATCGTCACGGTGGCTACGGTGGAAGCCTGTTTGGCATCCATGATAGCAGCGCCTAAAGCAAGGCCAAGCCCTTGAGACACAAGCACATAGCCGAGTAGAACCAGTAATGTCAAGAGAAAAGCACCGAAATCGGGTTTTAATCCAGCCATCCAGTAAGTGATGGTGAGAAAGATTGTAGGGAGAATGAGCTCCATTGGTAAGTCTCCAACCAATCGAGCCATGAAATATGAAGACAATGTGTACATACCCGAGGCCTGTTCCTTGAGGAAGATGGCGCGTTCTTGCGGGAATGCGAAAACCGAGTTGAAAGAGGGCAGGACACCCCAGAAAATAGAGATGAAGAAGAGAAGCCCTAAACGATCCTGGACATCTAAATAATCAGATTGCCACCACATTAAGCCAGCTAACAAGGCTCCAGCCGCTACTTGGAACACTCTCAGTGAGTTGAAGGCTTCATGCTTTCGTTCCTTGAGGCCTCTTTGCAGCAAAATGTTGAATTGGTTGAACCAAGTGGAAACCCCAGGGATTTTTGTGAGACCAATATTTCTGCGCTCATCTTTGTTACAAGAATGGTTCTCGATGTAGGTATTTTCTTTGGTTGATACAACAAGGCCATTTCCCAAGCACTCAGCCTTCACCTTAGGAGCTAACAACGTATTGTACGAGGAAACAAGGATTTCTTTCATGTTGGGCGTATCTCTTTCGCTTACACCATTAAGTTGGCAAACTCCTGCATATATATACATATAATTCACTGAGAATTAATTAATGCATTCCTAATATTACTATATATCTAACTTCATTATGTTATTTTATAATAGTGAAACTCCCTTAATAATAAATACTGTACGTACATTTGTGCCTACAAAAAAATTGGTCACGGACCATTCACGTGCTATTAACTAATTAGACACGGTATCGGTGGCCAACTAGGTTTTTGTCAATAAGTACTATATTTATCTAAAAAGAGAATGGTTGCTTAGGTACGTACATTCATGCTTAAGAAGATTTTCAATCAAAGAACCTTGAAAAGAAGATAACAAAAATGACACTCATAATATGATATTATATCCAAAGTAGACATTGGTCCATTGATCGATTAGGACATTAATTGGTACTTAAATCCGAAATTAGAAACACTCTTTTTCACCCAAAAAAAACCAGAAATGACAAGGAGATGCACAATAACTAAACAAATATTAATAAGCAGCGGACCGAATTAAGCTGACCGGTGTTGGTGGTAAGCTGAGAGGCCACTCATGTTGGTGCTGCCACTAAAAGGAGGGGCCACCACTTTCCAACTTAATTTTTCTCAATATGTTTTTTATTTTATTTAAATTTTCTTTTTAACCTTTTTAGCTTTTTTGTATTTTCAAACATAAAAAAAGTAAGACTAGGTGATATGAATGCTACAAATTTAACACGTGTTGCTCTTTCATATATCCTAAGTTTAAGATTCAAGGAAAAAGGTAAATGAGAATTCAAAGGCGTGCATATTGAGAAATTAATCTCACCTAATTCCTTATTCTATTAAAAAAAAGTACGGAAAAGGCGTAGACAGTGATCAAGAAAATCCACTTTATTGAAGTAATGATTTGTGGCTAGTGGCCAGATGAATGCACACATGAGGTTGTGGTCAAATATACGTAATGATGTTACAGGATGGCCTATATCCACTATCCAATACCAATGCAATAATGTCAAGTTAAAGATACCTAAGTTATAAAGAACATGTCCTCTATTAAATTTTCTGTTTAGAAAGAAAATAAAAACACCCTTTAACTTTTTATACAAAATTATATAATGTACACATAAATTATCGCATTTAAAACGACGTCAATTAGCATGCGTGTAGTACATGGCTAGATGCTAATTAAGATCCCGGAAACTAAAGGGTGCATAATTCAAACACTAAAGATTAGGCACTAACAAAATGATAAGAGTTTTGTGAGGATCTCTTAATCGAAGCGTTCTCATAATGTACAAATATACTATTCAATAAAGAGACAATGATGCGATTCGCCAACTTCGAAATGTCTATGCTTTCTTAACCAAATGATGGTTTCTCACGCTATCAATGCCGTCATCGATTTCTCCACTTCAATCCGCAATATATATATATCATAGTGTCTACGAATAGATTAAAGGAAAGGTATTTTTAACGGACAAGAAGCCCCTTCAAGTGTTTAACCCTCTCTAAAGTTGAGCATGGTCTTTTCTGCCTTAAACAAGACTCAAAAAAGGACAAAAAGTCCTATGGCTAGCTAGCTGGTCAAAGAGCAATTGTTCTACAATTGTTTGTGCATTATTTAATTGTACCTTTACTTTTGTGACAAACACCACCTATATTCTCTCTAAGCACTAATAACAGCTGCTTTCAATAATACCTCATATATTGATTGAGAATTGAGTTGCGGATTCATGAATAATGGTCCAAGGTTTCAAATAATAAGTTATATAGAGCTCTGATACTATATTAGACAATTACGTTAAATCTCAACAAGCTACACAGTTAAGAACTAATTCACAATGATACGAGGCAAATATATCCTAGGTTTACAAAAACTAACCAATACTCCGAAATTTGTTTTTTACTTTTTCAGCAAATATATCCAACAAGATATGATAAAAACATCCATCGTTGTTATAGAATTTTAAATATAAAAAACTCCATCATAGTTCGAGAAGATATGATGAATAAATTCGCAAGGGTCTTTCATTTTAAGGAGCAACATAACATGTCACTACCAATGCATGATCCGCAAACCCCCAATGAATAAAGGTCAACTTTATTGAACAAAATATATATAAATATATATATATAATTATATTTGCATTATATCATTGAGTAGCTCACATCACACCATGAAGCATTGGGATTGAGTGGACGGTCGAAAGCGGCATAGATAGCTCATAAGATCATTGAATCTCTGTTGAAATTAAGGATATGATATATAGTGGGCTACATCCACTGTCCATACTATATTATTTTGTTTGCTGACTGCACTCTCAATACCACATATCTTCCTACTAAATTGGGGAAATATTGGAGGTCAAAAATCCGTCAATGGAAACCTTCTTTGGAAATTAATTAAAGGGTTATGTGCTGCACTAAAGGATTTGGAAGCCCCATCTACTAAATTAAAATCCGAAAATCTAATTTTTTTTCCTAATCAAAGAACGAGATACGAGTTCAATTTGAAAACTCTTACAATATTGAGAATAGAAATACCACTATAAACAAAAGAAGACTTCCGATCCCTTGCATGTCTTGTTGGTACAAATTACTTGTCTCACAAAATAACCTTTCTTGAAAATATCTAGCTATTGACTTACACCCAATCTTATTAGTATAAGTTAAGACCACAACACAAGTTATGACAAGCTAGCCCAAAATTCTAATGTAAGCGGTGAGAATTGAATTGCAAAGGAATATTTACGGGCGCTACTCAAAGTTCAAGGCATTAGGAATTTGGTTATTTTATGTTTTGACATTATTTTAATTAGAGAGAGAGAGAGAGAGAGAGAGAGAGAGAGAGAGAGAGGTAGTGCATGAGTCAATTCAAGGGAAAGATCATCGTTCTATTTAACCAAAAGAGACACGTGGAGAGCACGAAAGCATTATGATAACATATCTGTTTTTTTATTGAAAGAAATGTTGCCACCTTTACAGAATGCCAAGTCATCCTAAAAGATCTTTTTTTTTTCTTCTTCCTTTTTGTAGCTAGCTGTGTCTGGCTAAGTTCATCCTAACGTTTCTTGTGTATCATCAACGAGAAAATTACCAAAAAGGACTTGTGAAGTTGGGGGACACTGATAGTTAATGTACTCTGCCACCATCGATGGAGGACAGAGACTGATCGCCCATGATACATACAACCATGGCCATATGTATATGGATCGCAGTAAATAACAGCTGAAGTATGGACAAGGAATTGCTAGCTAGGCCGATACTTACTTTTGGACATGGATCACCTTAACTGGATTATATGGACCCCACTTTTTTTCTCGGATATATGAACTAGTGAAAATGAATTGTTACTGAGAATTAAACCCTAAATTTATAAAATTATAAAGCATTCAAAATAATAGAATTAACTAAATTAGAACGACACTCTAAATATTGGATGTGATGGAGCAAAAATAAATTGATGAAATGACAATTAAGGTAAGCTAGAACAAGGTTGGAAAAGGTGGCGTACCATTAGCGAGATCGAGGAGAAAGTCCGCAGGGTTCATAGGAAAAGCCGGCGAGAAGCCAAGAGATCCAAAGTAGCTCATGGCCTCGCTCCCCTTCCCAAAATACAAGCACTTCCCATCGCTCAGCACCAGCACCGACTCGAGCATCTGGTAAACTCGGCTCGACGGCTGGTGCATGGACGTCACGATCGTCCTTCCTTTCTGAGCCAGCGACTCCAACGTGCTGACCAGCCGGTGAGCAGCCGTAGAGTCCAAGCCTGACGTCGGCTCGTCCAGGATCAGCAAGCTGGGATTCATCAGCATCTCGTGCCCTATGCTCACTCGCTTTCTCTCTCCTCCCGACACGCCACGTATGAAGGTATTGCCGATGATGGTGTTCTCGCACTTGTGCAATCCCAGCTCGGAGATCACCGACTCGGCGGCGGAGATTTTGTCTCTTTTGGAGACGCTTTGAGGGAGGCGGAGGAGGGAGCAGAAAACGAGGGTTTCGCGGACGGTGAGGTGAGGATAGAGAACGTCGTCCTGAGTGACGAAGCCGGTCCTACGGAGGACGGCTTTGGTGAGGCTTCGTCCGTTGGCTAAGACGGTCCCATGGTGTCTCTGGGTAAGCCTGCCAGCAAGGGCGTTGAGGAGCGTGGATTTGCCGCTACCCGATGGCCCGAGAATGGCTAGGATTTCTCCCGGAGACACCATGCCTGTGATTCCATGTAGGATGGTCCGTTCTTGTGGCTCTTGTCCGGGTTGTCCCTTTTGCATGAGGCGTCCTTTTGAGAAACAGCAGCCGCCTTTGTACTGTAATTTGTTGTCTATCTTCACTCGGTAACACACGTCAAGGAACTGCATATCATCATCAAATTTAATTAATAAATTAAAACATGAAAGAAAATTTTCACCCCAAAAAAAAAAAAAAAAAAAGAGTGGAAGCTCGCTAGAGTCAAATTTCAAATATTGGTCAAACACAAACGATGGAGTGATGCATTGATTATTATTGGTACCTTGAGAGTGATAGGGAAGCAATTAGAAGAATTGATCATAAAGGGCGAATGATCTGACGGTAAATCTCGATTGGGAGTTTGATGTTCACCACTAGTAGTAGTATCAGCCTCTGCTGCCATTATATGTGTTCTTCTTGATTGAAACTAGCTAGAATTAAGGAGAGAGAGAGAGACTACAAAGGAAAGTAAGATGAGGAAGAGTTGGAAGTTGATGAAATGAAAGGGAGAGAGAGAGGAAGAGAGCAAGAGATCAATTGAATGGAGGAGGTCGAGGGTATTTATTCATTAATTTAGGGAAGGGGGAGGGGCTCGGGTGCACTGCCACGTCAAAGTGAAATGCCCACAGCAGATGTGTTACGTGGCGGCTCCATGCACCATCTGGCAGCCTTTGGAGAAGGATTCATGGAGAAAATGTATATAGTATTCTGTAGTGTTATATGAAAATATGATGCCTCCCACTTCAAATATCTTTTTCTCTACTCTTTGATTCATTCTTTCCATCTTTCTTTTCTTTTTCCTTTTTCTTTTTAATTTAGTACCACAAGAGAGAGAGCTTTTTCCTTTTTCTTTTTAATTAAGTACATAAGAGAGAGAGAAATGGTGTTATGGGTAGCTCAGCGGTTATGCAATGAGTGATTATAGAATATTACAGTAGTATGCTACATTTTATACAAGTATTATAATATAATTGGATATTTATTAATAATATTTCTTAAAAAGAAGAAAAATAAGACATGTTATCCACCCATATTATAATATGCGTACAAGTAATAGTAACGGTAATTGCTCTCTGTCTCCTCTTCTATCTTTTCTACGTTTGTCCATTCTCTCATTCCAAAAACTTTTCTTTTTGTGTCTTGTATAGGAGAAATTATAGAATACTACGGTAGTATAAGTAATAGTAACGGTAATTGCTCTTTGTCTTCTCTTCTATCTCTTCTACATTTGTCCATTCTCTCATTCCAAAAACTTTTCTTTTTGTGTCTTGCATAGGAGAAATTATAGAATACTGCGGTAGTGAGCCCTACAAAGGTGTCCCTTAAATAAGCTAATTTGAGAAATTCCTCATATATATATATATATATATCCTCAAATACAGATGCATGACCATATTTAAACACATTGGTCATAAGTTAGTGATGATGTGTGTATATATATGGTCCCTTTTTATTGAGGGATCCCTCAAATAATTTTATTTGAAGGACACCTTTTAGGATACCTTATGATTTTTTTTTAATGATTCAAATCGTCTATTTTTCAACTCTTCATTCATAGATCATATTGCAAAAAATCTGAAAAAATTGAAAATCATTAAGGTATCCAATTGCAAGCAACAAAATAGACGAACACAGTGTTTCAAGAAAAGACTAAAATAATAATAATCTAATTGAGTGGTCAAATGGTTTCGGATTCAAGTGATTTTTTGCATATATGATATTTGAGTGAATATTTAAAGGTTACATTGTTAAGATCCTTTGAAAAACAATATGTGGTGGGCTGTATAAGGGTGTCCCTCACACATTGAGGGTTTTATGGCCCATTACATATGTATTTTAATTATGGATTGCAATTTCGGACACAACCCGATACACGACTCGAAAACGGCATGAAAAATTAGCCGGTCAACTTGCACGATTAAATTTTCAAGTCAACCCATCATAACCCGTTTAATAAACTGGTGGGTTTTGGGTCTACCAGCTAAAATATCTACATAACCCGTTAAACAAAATGGGTCATGGCTGGTCAACCCTCCAATCCGCTAAAATACCTATTAACCCGCTAAAATACCTATGTAACTCGCTAACCTGCTAAAATACCCGTGTAACCCGTCAACCCACTAACCCGTTTATTAAAAAATTGTTTTCATATATTTTGTTCATCTCAATTAGATGTTTTAGTTGTTTTCACGTTTTTTAAGTTTTACAAAGGTGATATATGTTTGAAAGCTTTTATAAAAAATTAAAAAAAAAAGGTTTGAATCATTAAAAAAAATTCGAAATGCACTGTAAAAAGTGATTCTCAAACAAGGTAGTTGAGAAATCTATAAATAGAAAGGAAGTGATATACAAACGGATGCCCACATTCTAAAACAACAGCTAGCTAGTAATGACATACTTCTTTCAAAGTACAAAAACATGAAATATGAAATTGTAGGTGATTTAGAGGCAGAGCGAGAAACAGGGTGCTACACACCAAAAAGCACACCGCATGACCCGGGAGATATTCAGGCCTCTTTTGAATATCACTATCTTTTTTCTTGCTTTTGCTGCTGCAACCAAATTTGATCAGCACACCACTTATTAGCAAGACTTTCCCTTTGAATACAATTCTCAGTGGATGCGGTTGTGGTGAGGTTTGCTCGTGGACATGTGTCGAGCGCGCGACGCTTGTAGCACGTGATAGCCCTCCCACTCACTTTCAGAAACTCAGCCTTCCAGTTTCTTTTTCTTTATTCCCCCCACCACTATCTTTTGTTTTCTTTTCCCCCTTACGTTAGGCCTTTTTATACAATGGTAAGATTTGGTACAATGGATCAAGGTGTACTTGTCCCGCTCCTATTCGACCACATGATCCAAAAACTTACTCAGTGGGGCCTTTGCAACGTCAAAGTTGACTCACTATTGATCTTTACTACTATTTCAAAAAAAGAAGAAGGCTAAAGCTTCATTTTTTTAAACCAAAAATAAAAAATCAGAAATAGACATGCAATTAACTATACAAATTTAATTCATATGACATGAGTGAAACAAATAGTTATTGAAATCCAATCAAAGAAATTATGCAGTATACCTATTTGTAACACCCGATCCCAAATTTATCCAATGTTTTAATTTATTTAAGTGGAATTGAGAAATTACCCGTGGGATAGGGGTATTTTAGTTATTTTCTTATCCGAAAAGAATTTGGGAATTCCGGTTGTACCGTTGCGTAGAGCACGGTGAGATGAGTCCGTAGACACATAGTGGGCTCGAATCGGAGTTGTAACGAGAGAGATATGATCAAAAGAAGCTCAGTGGCATAATCGTAAATATTTGGAAAATGGATTTTTGGTTAAAAGACGGAATTGCCCCCGTCTCTCTCTCTCTCTCTGCGTGCTCCTTCTCTCTCCTCCCGCGCAGCTCCCGAGCACCGCTCACCGACGCCATTTTTGGTCGGGCCACGCCACGTGCACCATCGCCACCGGCCGGTCGGGTTCGAATGCCGTCACCCGAACCTTTCCGACCATCCCGACGGCAAGAAGCGGTCGAATCCCGGAAAAGCTCGGAATCGCGCGGTTTTGACGAAACCGCCGGCTCGATCTCCCTCCTCCGGCCGCCGTTTCTGGTGATTGAGGTATGGATTCCTACCTATTTTTCATGATCTAGCTGATGGTTGGGTAGGATTGCATCAATTTTGAGTGTAGATCATCCGATTTTCGATTTAGGTTTCGGCCGGTTTTGCGATCGCGATTCCGGCCACCTCCGGTCAATTTTTGGGGTATGCCCAAGAACAAAAGTGACTCCAAATTAGGTGTATTACCTAGGGTAGGAGTCTTGGCTCACGATTTGGAAGCTTTCCGCGATGCGATATCGCGACACCCACGCGCTGCCGCGCGTGTGGCGGGGCGTGGGCACTGTAGCTGAGGGCATTTTTATCCCACTGTGATCCTCTCGATGTCACGAGCGCGTAGGTGTACTCGGATCTCATTTTGGATACCGTTAGAGTTCCGAACGGATATCGCATATCGCGTATTTTCCGGGTTCGCTAGGTTTGGACCGTTGGATGGTCCTGAAGTTATAATATGTTGATCTAGGTATTACCAGGATCGTGTAGGATTTGACGGATCGTAAAATGGAGTCCCGGATACTTGAAAATGCCAACCACGGGGTAAGGTTTAGTAACCGTCCGATCGTGCGATCGTGAGCGATCCGACCGTCCGATCTGGACCAAACTTGCAGGACGTGTGTCCTAGACCTTGTAGAACCTATAGAAACCTGCCGATCGAATTTGGAGGTTGTGGGCCCCGCGGGCCCGTTTGACCCTGGGTTGACCGTGAGACTTCCGAGATAGTCTTATCTTTCTTTGAGGGTTAGAATGACCTTAGTGATAGGTCTGGAGCGTTGTTGAGCTAAATGGATATTGTGGGTTTAGGATATAATTGATGAATTTAAATGGGGGAGTTTATGGAATGCTTTATTGGTTGAAGTTTATATAAGATTAGAAATTATATTATATATTTAATTGTGTGGATGTATAAAAGTAAATAAAGCGATTGAATGTTAGCTTACAATGCTATACGCACTACCCCACGCACCCCCATATTGTGATCATGTTGAGGCCTTTAAACCCGTGTGGTGGTGAGAATGTAGCCAGCCAAAGTGATTGTATGATGGTGGTGAGAATGTAGCCAGCCCAGTGTGAGGTCGCACGCGCGTCTTTGGATTAGCCGGCATGTTGGCGGACCTCATACGTGGCGGGTGCGTCCCGACGTATGAGGGGAGATATGATTGTGTGAGGCTGGTGAGAATGTAGTCGGCCCGGTGAGGTCGCACGCGCGTCTTTGGATTAGCCGGCGTGTTGACAGCCCCATATGTGGCCGGGTGCGTCCCGACGTATGAGGAGATATGATTGTGTGAGGGCTGGTGAGAATGTAGCGAGGCCGGGGTGAGGTCGCCGCGCGTCTTTGGATTAGCCGGCGTGTTGCGGACCCCATACGTGGCCGGGTGCGTCCCGACGTATGAGGAGATATGATTGTGTGAGGGTGGTGAGAACGAGCTGTGCCCAGTGTGAGGTCGCACGGATCTTTGGATTAGCCGGCGTGTTGCGGACCATACGTGGCGGGTGCGCCCCGCGTATGAGGAGATATTGATTGTGTGAGGGCTAGTGAGAATGTAGCAGCCAGGTGAGGTCGCACGCGCGTCTTTGGATTAGCCGGCGTGTTGACAGACCCCATACGAGGCCGGGTGCGTCCCGTCGTATGAGGGGATTATGTGATATGTTGATGAGTTCTCACGTGTCGTAGATTTATCCGGCATGCGGATAGGTCCCATAAGTAACTTTGGATGTTCCGGCGTATGGGGAGATATTGTGATTGTGTTTGGTGAGTGGTGATGGATAAAGCCTAGAATATATGTATTTGTGTGGCGGTAATGGTCTATTTGATATTAGGAGCCGGGATAGATATGAAAGAGCTACGTGTGGCTTGATCCCTTAGTAGGGTACGTAGGCAGCCTGAAGTTACTAGGTGCAGCCACAGATTAGACCCCACTTAGGTGGTCTTATTGAGATTCGTTCGGACCTTGTTGTTGGTTCTGAAACTTGGTTGAATTGAGATTGGTCCTGGAGACTGAGTGAGTGAATGTGTGCATAAATAGATTTTGAATTTATTATATGCATGTTTGATGCATTAAGTTATTTTAAAAACTTTGTGGGCAGTTTTGCTAGAATCATTTGAAGGCCGGAGGCCATTTGTGTAAATTGCATGAGATTATATTGTGCATGCTGCCGGTTGGGTTATAAATGTGTTTTATGCAGGTGGGAATTTTGGGGAAATGTTCAATTTAGGGGAGACTCTGCAAATTTCGCAGAAAGTCTCGTGCCCTTAATCCTCTCAGTAAAGCGAGGACATAGATTTAAGGAGTGAACCCGGCGTGGGTGTGATGCCGGGGTCTCCGCAGGTTAAATCTCGGGTTTCGGGAAATTCGGGACGGGTCCTGTCACTATCACTTCGGTTTAATGAACGAACTTAATGTGATTCACTTATTTGACTAATTGCTTTCAGATAAAACTTAAAATTTGGAAAAAATCATAATTATACATGTGAATTAGATTAGAAACACATGAAAATTGGTCAAAGCAAATGCTTGTAATATGGTCCTTACGACAATTTACGTTACTAAGTGCCAGTTTGGCATTCCTTATTTGAGGTGATAAGTGATTTAAAAAAAAAAAATTGGGAAGCCCAGGCCGTTTGGTAAACTATGAGAAAATCACTTACTGTTAAAAAAAAATTGTGAGAGAAAGCTATAAGGGAAAGCAGCTAATGAGATGCTTTCATTTTCTGATTATGCATGAATCAATTTGGAATAGGCTCTGGGTTTAATGATTATACGGCAATCATTTTTTGATTATGCTGAAATCAATACCAACAACGCTTTTAACAAAAATTTTACCAAATGTCAAACTGCTTTCTCTCACAGCAAATCTGATAACGATTATTTTCACAGCACAATAATGCTAAACTGACCCTAATTGATTAATTGCTTTTGGTGGAGATTTAGAGCTACTTGAGGGCACCATAACTCAAGCCCAATTTCTTAAGCCCAATCACTATAACACTCCGACCCTAATTTATTTATCCAATTAAATTATTAAATTAATTTAAATATGAATTTACAATTTTGCCCTCGGGGTAGGGGTATTTTGGTCATTTTCTTGTCCAAAGAGACTTTGGGGTAACGAGTGGTATTTTTCGGTAGATCGTACTGAGATGAGTTCGTAGACACGTAGTGGGTTCGAATCGGAGTTGTAACGAAGAAGTTACAATCAAAAGAAACTCAGTGGCACGATCGTAATTATTACGAAAAGAGTTTGATAAAAATCTAATTTTCTCTCTCTCTCTCTCTCCTGTCACAAAATCAGCCCCGAAGTAGCGATCGTGAGTTCCACCGCCGCCACCGCTACGTCCGCCACCAATTAGCTGGGACCGGTCCTAAAATGACCGACTAGACTCTGCGTCTTTCCCTACGCGTCTCAATGCGGCCAGCGACACCACCGGATTTTGCGAAACCGCCAGCTTGGAGAAAAATTCCAGTTGCTCGTTCTCCCTCCTCCAGCCACCATTTCAGGCAAGTGAAGTATGTTTTCTCACTATTTTTCATGATCTAGCTGATGGTTGGGTAGGATTTCATAAATTTTGAGCCTAGGTAATTCGATTTTAGAATTGAGATTCGGCCGATTTTGGAATTGTGATTCCGGCCACTTCCGGTTACTTTTTGAGGTTTGTCCAAAGAACAAAAGTGACTCCAAATAGGGTGTTATACCTAGGGAAGGATTCTTGAGCCATGATTTTGAGATTTTCTAGCGAAGTGTTATCGCTTTGGACACCAATGCTCTGCTGGTGAGTGTGGCGGCGCGTGGGCACTGTAGTAGAGGGTCATTGTGTCCCAATGAGATCTCTTTGTTGTCACGAGCGCGTAGGTGTGCTCGGATTCCAATTTGAATACGTTTGAGTGTCGAACGGATTTCACCTAGTGTGCGATTTCATGGTTCGATAGGTTCGGACCGTTGGATCGAACTCGAATTCAAGTATGTTGATTTAGGAAATTCAAGGATTGCATGAGATTTGACGGATCGTTAAACGGAAACCGGATACTCTGGAAATACCAACCCTAGGGCTAGGTTTATAGTAATCATATGATCGTGCGATCGTGAATGATCCGACCGTCCGATTTGGACCAGACTTGCAGGACGTGTATCCTGAACCTTGTGGAACCCATAGGAACTTTTGGATCGTAAAACGGAGGTCGTGGGCCCGTAGGCCTGGTTGACCAAGTTTGGGTAGTTTGACCCCTCGGTGGACTGTGAGTCTTTCGAGGTAGTTTCACCTTCGAGGAGTACTAGAACGACCCTACTAACAAGTCTCGACCATTATTTGAGTTATGTTGACCATGTTGGGATTTTGAGAGTGTTTTATATTATTGTATGAAAACTCTTGGATATTTTATAGATTCAATTGTTGAATTGCATGTTTTTATAGAGCTTTTGTGATATACTTTGGGTTTTGGCATAGTTGAGTATCTTGAATATGTATATATGGATTTTGAGAATGTTTACTTATGTTTGGCTATGTGTGGGGTACTTGGATTGTTGTTGTGAGGTTGTGGAAAGAAATGAGTTTAGAATGTCAGTTTGAAGTGCTATTAGCACTACCTTAGGTACCTCACCGTTTACAGAGTATAGGCTCGAGAGTTTATTGTCTACACTATGAATAGATTTTTGGAACAATTGAATTAAGGAAGGAAATAGCATTTTAAAATATTGTTATGAGGGTTACGAACTCCACCATCATACGTACCTTCCCCGGTTTCTATTCACACACATGCCGTTTTTCAGGCATGTGGGTTTTTTGGTCACGAATCCTGGAATTGTTGGGTGCTTGAAAAATTATGTATATGGTTTGGATATGTTGGCACTCGGACGCCCTTGACAGGGGTTTGTGGACCCTTGATTGGGTAGTCTGCATGCGTAGGACTGGTCACAGGCATACCAGTCTTGAGGGTCTCAGCTGTACGTGCTGGCTGATAGTTCGTCCCCTAGTCACATGGTTGTTGAGGACTCCTCCATGTGATCTAGCTAAACGATCCCCAGTTGGTTTGTCTTCCCCCAATACATGATGTGCATCATCATATGTACCTTCCCTTGGATACTAATACTTGAATACATGGATATAGATACATAGGTATGTCAAAACCCGGGCATACCTTAACGGGGTGTTACTGTAGACCCTTGATTGGGTAGTCTGCGTGCGTAAGACTTGACACAGGCGTACGAGTCTTGAGGGTCTCGATTGTACGTGATGGGTGAGAGTTAGTCCCCCAGTTGGATGGCTTGTTCCCTAGTCACATGGTTGTTGAGTACTCCTTCATGTGGTCTAGTCAAACGATCCCTGGATTGGATTGTTTTCCCCTGGTACATAATGATGGTGAGAGGTGGGTGTGGTTATTTGTATATAAATATATGGACACACATATTACATGGGTATATGTGGATTTCTTTCTAGATTGAGATCGGTGAGGTTGTGCTTTATGATTACCCTACACTGGTATGAATGTCTGAGTCCCGGTTGGGGAAGTGTTGTTGGGCAACATATGCCTTGGATAGGGTTTGGTTGCGCGGAAAGAATTGATAAAAGAAAGGAAATCATAAGTGTTCAGGAGTTGCCTGGTTGAATTGGATATAAAAAGGAGTTTAAAGTCATTCGTTGGTTTTATCTTAAAAGGAAAAAGATTGGATATTATTAGAGTGGTAACTGTTGAATTTAGAACTACGTGTGGCTTGATCCCTCAGTAAGGGTACATAGGTAGCCTAGGGTCTAACCTAGGTGCAGCCGCGGACTAAATTTTACTTATTTACAAGGGAGACTCTGCCAAAATCTTGGTAGAAAGTCTTAGTTTTAGTAAGTGGGTCTGATATCGAGGCGATGTCGGAAATTTTCCTCAGGATTCATTCCGGGTTTCGAGGAATTCGAGACAGGTTCTGTCAATCACTTGGGTGAGCAAGTGAAAAAATCTCAGCACCTGTTTTATTGAGATCGAACCAGCTTGCCCAAAATTCAAACTAAAACCTTTAAAACCCAATTTACCAAGTTAAATGAGTTATTAGAATAGACAAAACCTTTGACCTTTATGTTTGACTGGTTGGAAATTTTAAATAATTATACTAACAAAAACTCACATAAATTCAAAGAATTCAATAATACACCGTTAATATCTATCATACACAATAATTAGTACAGTAAATGTATAGGAAAAGAGTTAAGAACATCTGGCATGTGATATCAAGAGAGGGATGTAGTTGCTGTCCTAAAGCCGTAGACACCTCCCTACGTGTAGGTTATAATGGTCATCTACTCATGATGTATTGTCAAGCAATGTCCTTCCAACACCTATCATTATTAGCAACACCTGCAGTGTACTGAGATTTTTGTCCCACTACCATTCTCTATCAAATTCATCTATAAAGATAAAATTATCATCCCATTAACATCTGAAAGAGCCATTGAAGATAACCAAAGCACTCCCTAAGACTACAACTATTTCAAAGTATTTTGGGACTTAGTGCTGTAAACTCAGACACAAAAGTGAAAGGGAACTCGATCCACCTCGTAGCAGTCCAACGAGCACATTACACCTCTCAACTAAAAGACTCCTACAATGTGGAAAGTTGCACATCTTCAATACAAAGTAGAATCGTTTCACTTTGAATGTGCACAACCAATTATTTATGAACAATTACAACCTATCATACACCATTTCCATTCAAATAAACTATTTAATTCATAAAAGAATTAAAATTTTCCAATAGCATATCCCTTCCAATCCTCACAAAATAAAATATGTTTTAACTCTACCTTCATTTTTTACTTTCAACACTTTGAATCTTGTGATTATCCAATCTAATCCTGTTGTTTGATTGCCAAGCCCTCAAAAAGTTTACCTTTCAAGAAACATTCCAGTACTAAATGATATCCTCCCATAACCCCCTCACTCATAACCCCTCATTATAGCATTTTCGATATGTCTGTTTGGCTCCCTCGTCTTGGGCTAGGTTGTTTCTAGTTTTATCGGTTTCTCTTTGGGCTCTCATCTTACCCCTGGTCTGTTTCCTCTACTTATGCCTTTCGGCGCTAATGACATCATATTTCGGCAAAAAATAAATAAGATTTAAAATTAAAATGGAGCAACATAGTTTTGGTATGAGTAAAGTGTATCTTGGCTAAGAAATATGTAGGGCCTCAGTTTTTTTTTTTGTTCTCAGCAATATGAATTTAAGAGCAGAACCATCCTATACTGTCGATCGTACGATTGTAGTGGCCCCAGTAATCCTGATAATTATGAGGATAGCCACGCGGCTGGTTTGTGGTGTAAAATAAAAATAGATTTTCTTTTGAAGCCTTTAGAAACATCAGTTTGCAAACAAAAAGTTACTGACCAAAAGAAGAGATAAAAATAGAAAAACCAAAAGTCATGGAACTCTGACATGCCTTGGATCATAAGCTACAAAGGGTTTTCATGCCCTACCACAACCTCAACTTACAAATAAAGAACTAAAAATTAACAACCCATTTGTAGCTTAAATAATTAAAAGTGTTTATCGTTCCAGTTGATGTCTCTGTGCATCGATCGATTGTGCAAGTATAAATTTAGTTAGTATATAGTGAACAAAAACAACATTCATACTAGATTGGATTTGCTTCTGCAATCAAAATGTCTATAAATTGATCCCTATTTATTCGGTCAAAATCTAATTAAGTTTGATTCCCTTTTTCTTACTATCATTTGTATAAAAAAAATTAAATAAAAAATCTAAAATTTTGAGAAAAATAAACAAAGAGGCAAAGGGCAGAGCACGAAGCATTTTAGGTCAACAACCTATTTGCCAGGTCCCCAATTCTCCATATAACTTGTATAATAAGAGTGTCGTCTCCCAGAATAATAATTTAAATTTCACTCTGTGGACCAAAACCCTGCTGCTTCCACATGGGGTTTTGTAAATTTCACTCATACTTCCACAAACATCACATGAATTACAGCAAATAGGCATATATTTTATAGGGCACTTGGTAACACACTATGCATAAACATATAAGATCCAACTGAGCAAATCATACATTGAACAGAGAAATCCAGCACTGTTCCTTACTTATATATATATATATATATATATTTCTATTTTCAGACTTACATGCTCAAAAGCCAAAGAAACTTTTATATTTAAAAAAAAAAAAAGGAAATTAAACTTGTAAGGATCATAAACTTATCGGGATAGGCGATTGATCAGATCATAAGAAGTTCTACTTGGCCTTGGAAGATGTATGATGGATTCAGAAACTGCACAAGTTCTCTTACAAGATGTATAAAGATTGACAAATCCGAACCTCTCACTTGAACTCCTTGAGACCTTGGCACCACTTGAAAAGCTAGCATTTGATTCTTCTTCTTCTTCATCATCATCGTCATCATGAGCATCTTTAGAACACTCAACCAATGCAGCAAAGAAAGGATCCTTTGCGAAATCACTAGAATGTCCCTTAGGGTTTTTGTGCCTCACATTGACCCCAATGTTATCCAAGATGAACTTTTTCGAGGGTTTTTGTGTACTTGTAGTAGTAGTGGTGGGAGGAGGCAGTGGAAGACGCTTCAATGAGGAATATAATTCCTTCTTGCTGCTGTTTAGTTTCTTTGGGATTCCGGGAAAATGTTCCCAAGAAAATGGGACACCGGAAAATCGAAGTGGAGCGGCCGGACTAAGAGGAGAAGAATCATGATGATCAGGATTACAGGATGACGATGATAAAAAAGATGAAGAACAGGAGGAGAAGGATGATGAGGAGGAGGAAGAAAATGATGGTGTCCGTCGAGAAGAAAATCGATACTTGTTCATGGCTGGAAATAAAGTGTTACATTTTTTGGAGACAATTTGGTCATGGCCACCACTTAAATCAGTTGCTAAAGACTCCATATGTAGTGTTTATAGTCTTCATCTTCTCCATCTCTCTTTATATATGGTTTTACAGATCCCATTGTCCTTTGACATGATTGTAACTAAAAACAAAAAACTAAAAGATAAAAATTATAATAATGAGTTATTATTCGTATTAACTTGGAAAACGGCCCCATGTCAATTGATTATTAAGACAAAGTAAGGAAAGACAAGGACTGGAAACAGGGCAGAATGGGGAATCAATAACGGTGGTGATAAAGCCATATTTTGTGATTTGTACAGGAGTGGTTGCGAGGAATCAAGTGAACATGGTTCAAATCAAATCATTTATATGGATTAATTTATAGTTAAAGTAAGAAACTATCATGTAACAGGAATATCACTTTTTGTAATACCGGTCAATATCGCAATGACACGTACGATAACTTTTCAACATGTCATTGTGTCATTGACCGGAAATAGCAAAACAGTGCTATATCCGTTACAGGTAAATTTTTTTCCTTTAAAATCCATATTTTTCATGAGGAGTCCAGTTATCGATGAATGCTTGTTTCTTTCTTTCTCTTTTTTAGTCTTTTTCATTAGCAATTAATGGGTAACAATTGACACAACATGTATATGGAGAAGCCTTTTTCATCCACAATTAAGTAGCCTCCGATCAAGATAGCTGGTTGGAACCTTCATACATTCATATTTCTTTCTTTCATTCATTCATTCTTTTCTTTTTCTTTGTCGAGGAAAGAAAATTGCATGATTGAAGTGATTGAGGAAATTCATCTTTCGACTTGTATATAATTCCTTTCTTATAGGAGTGTAATTAATTATGTAATTTCTTGTATAGCTCCAGTTTTCAGGATCTTGATTGATAATTGGGTTTTTATATAGGGTTGTTCCAACATAGGCCCTTACAACTACTATATCATAGCCACAGACCTATCCTGATCTCTTGGACCCTCTGGTCCAAGAGATTAATCATCTGATTGACTCACTCTTACACTCATTTTATGAAACTTTTTGAACCATTGAATTAATATCCAACGAAGGGTGACTACAATCTCTTGGACTCCTGTGGTCCAAGAGATCAGGACTGATACTTTTAAATCTTTACTTAAAATCCAGATTTAAAATAGTTTGCCATGTAAGATAGATTTGTCCTAGTATTATTAACTAAATTACAATACATGCCATCTGCACCTTCATATTTATTTTCAAGCATGTCATTAACAACCTTAATTATAATTAATACTCCCTATTAATACAATATCAATCACCTCATTTCTTTTGGTTGGCACTCCCTCTAACCCATCGGCAATTTCTAAAAAATTTTGAATAAAAAAAAATCCCTAAATTACTTATTCCATAAATAATTTACCTATAAAATTAATATAAATATCGGTACATTATTTAAACCAAAAAAAAAAAAGCAAAGTCAGTTACTTTCGTAATGACATTTTTGTACATTTTTCATACATTAAAATTAGGTACATAATTATAAAAATATAGATATATTATTTACAAAATAAAATAAAGGTACTATTTACCATATAAATTTTTTATTTTTATTTTCCATAAAATAGGTACGTTGTATAATTGAAATTTCTGCACAATTTTCATAAATTAAAAATGGGTACATTATGTTGAAGAAAAAAAATAGGTTCATTACAATAGGTACATTATTAGAGAAAAAAAGAGGTACATTATTTAGAGAAAGAAAAATGTTAATTGAAAAAAAAAATTCATAAAACAAACAATAAATAGATTATCAAATTATTTTTCATACATCAAGTAATAGGTCCATTATTTAGAGAAAAAAATAGACACAAAATTTAGAGAAAAAAAGCTTCATTATAATAGGTAAATTATTAGAGAAAAAAAAAAAGGTACATTATTTGAAAAGAGAAAATAGGTTCATTATACTAGGTAAATGATTAGATAAAAAAACAAAAATAGGTAGATTATTTGGGGAGAAAAAAATATGTTCATTTAGAAAAATAGGTACATTGTTTTACTAGGTACATTATTAGAGAAAAAGAAAAAGTATGCTTGTAACAACCCGATCCTAAATCAATTTTTAATTATTAATTTATTCAAGTAAAAGACGAAAATACCCCGTGAATATTTTATGAGGTTTAAAGTTGACTTTTTGACTGGAAAGGAATTTGGGAATTCTGATTATACCGTTGTGTAGAGCACGTCGAAACGAGTTCGTAGACACGTAGTGAGCTCAAATCCGAGTTGTATAAAAGACTAGTATCCTACTCAATAATATTCACCAATTCATTCACAGACTATTGAGTCTTTTACATGGTACCAGAGCGATAAGGCTCTTGATAACCACCATTCTTGCCATTAAAACCTAGTCGTCGTCCTTCCTTTCGATAACATCCATGGGGGACGAAAACACCAAGAATCCCTCTGTGAAACCTGAGGCAACCAAATATGAGGATCCCAGCCATCCTATTTATCTCAACTATTTCGATCAACCTGGAGCTATTATTGTCTCCCAACAACTCAATAAATAAAAAAAACTATACCTGGAGCCACACTATGTCCATGGCCCTCAATGCTAAAAACAAAGAGGGCTTCATTGATGGAACCATCACAAGGCCACTGATGTTATTAATTGCAAGTGGACAATATCGCTCAAATTAATATAGTAGTAAGTAGAGTATCGTTCCAACAGGGATGAAGTAATCTATTAAATACTAGAGTGATTTATTTCTAATTATATTTGAATTAAACGAAAAGAGAATTATGGTGATTAAAATCTAATTAAGCAAGCAAAATAAATTGAGATTAAGAGGAAATAATGTAAAAGATGAAAACAAAGATGATAAAGTACTAGGGCACCGATTTCACCTAGCTAATCCCACCCAAATCCTTCTAGATTGTTAATCCTAATTACCTAACATATTGATAATCGTTTTCCCTTACCTCACCAATACTCTCTTCCGAGTTATATTAGTTGTATTCCTTATCATCAACCCACTCTATTCCTAGTTATGAATTTAGATAGCTAAGAACCCATTAAGATTTGTGGAAAACAATAAAGATTACACAAACCATAACCTAGTCTTCTGAGTCGGCTATGTAATTTATGGTACTTGTTACAAGAATCTATTTACTAGGAATCTCCTTCCGGTCTCAACCTAATTCTTCCAATCATGCAATTAGTGGCTAATTAACTAATTGAAAGCATTAAGAACGGTAACAAGCACTCAACATGTATAGATAAATAAAATTAACAATATCAAAGAATTTGAGTATTCATAGCTAAGCTACATCGTAGCCCTAGTAAAAGAAATTAGTTCATGAAGGACTTATTGAGAATCATGATAGTTGATGAAGACATGGAAGACACCGAATTCTCCAAGTAGAATGCCAAGGTTGCACAAGCTTTCTTCGTGTTCTCCTCTGTATATTTCAGCTATGAGTATGAATATGTTGGAGGATGAAGGATGACGGGTCATGGATGGATTCCTTGAATAATGACCTAAACTCCCTATTTATAATACTCCTACAAATCTTACATATATAAGGTATAATTACAATTGTTATAAAAGTAGGATTCCTCTTAAAATAGGGTCTTCTTTATTTTTCCTTGTTTGACTTAATAAGACTTGAAATATCTTGAACTAGGAAATTTGACAACATTCCTTGCGACAAAAAGGAATGACTTGGCTTCTTGACTTGATTTAATCTCCAATCTTCATCTTCTTGCTCTTTTTAGCATACTTTCTCATATTTCATAATTCCTTCACAAATCTCACAAAACCAATTAAACAACCAATTTAATCAAAGGAAATTAACAAATAAATAAGTAAATGAGGCATAAAATATATGTAAAATATAGGCTTATCAGCCACTCAACGCCTCTCCCATAAAGCACCAACAATGAAACTGCTACAACAAGTCTTGGCTTTTCAACTTAAATGAAATTGGTGCGAGTGTAATTTACATTGATGTTGCTTGTGAAATTTGGGATGACCTGAAGGAACACTTTTCCACAAGAACAATGTTCACCTCTTCCACATTGAGCAAGAGATACATGGTTGTGTCCAGGGAAGTATGAACATTGGTACCTATTATACCAAGTTGAAAGGCCTCTGAGATGAGCGAGATGCACTATGTTCCATTCCAACTTGGGCATGTGGGGCTATCAAGGAAGTGTTGAAGTTTCTCATGGGACTCGATGATGCCTATGATGTAGTTCGTGGTCAAATCTTGCTTATCAATCCTCTTCTTGCTGTCACCAAGGCCTATTCACTCATTATTCAAGATGAGAAGTAAAGAGCAATCTCAAACCAAGGTTCCAAGCCCGCACTCACCGCTGTAGCAACCTTTGCAGTCAAGGATCACACACACAATTCTAGTAGGAATTTCTCACCCAAAAATCCTTATCTTAAGTGTGATTGTTGCGATGCAATAAGACACACCTCTGACATACGTCAAGCACATCTCTAATGCGACTATTGTGGCTGGAAAGGCCACACCATTGATTTATGCCATAAACTGAAGATGACAAAACTCCACAATGAAAAGCCAAATCATCAGGATCGCAGGGGTTCCACTTCGAAGGCTCACCATGCCAATGCGAATCCAGCAAACTTGGTGGTGCCTCATTAACCATACCAATTGACTGCCTAACAATATCAAAATGTTTTGGCTTATCTTGACAAGAACAAGCCCAGTCCCATGGTGAATCATGTTACCAGTGTATCAATAAGGAGTGGCATCTCAGGTAGAGCTTTTTGTGCTTGTGCTTTCAGGGAGGAAACAAGTTGGATCTTTGATACCGAAGCTACAGATCACATGGTTTGTTTGTAGAAACTAAATATTCCATTATAATATTTGAGATATTACAACCAATATTTATAC
The DNA here is from genome assembly GCF_029339155.1 of Prunus mume. NCBI lineage: Eukaryota > Viridiplantae > Streptophyta > Magnoliopsida > Rosales > Rosaceae > Prunus > Prunus mume. The sequence goes on along the minus strand of NC_142703.1, from coordinate 23,622,055 downwards.
ACAAAATATAAGATATCTTCCTAGTGGTTACAATGAAACAGAAAACCCATTATATCCTAATAAAGGCTAATAACAACACAACAGCTAAAACACTAATGTATTGTCATTGAAGACCCTTAGCTATGACAACTCCCGTAACCCCTTAACACTCCCCCGCAAACTTGACGCCAGAGAGGTGACAAGTTTGGAAATAAGACGTGAAAAGAAGGAATCTAATAAAGATGAGGAATGGAAACAAAAGAAAATTCATCACATAGAAAGCAGAAAGGGATGCGTGCAGAGAGAAAATAAGGAACATTTGAAGGGAATAAAGGGGTTAAGAGAGGATGCAGCACAACAGCAGAGGATAGGAGGTGAAACCAATGTGGGACACAGAGAAAAGAAAATGAGAGCATGGGCAAGTTTGAATTTCAAAGCCCCATAGAAACAATAAGGTATGGGGAAGAAAACCACGGGTGAACAGAGAAGTAATAAAGAATAGATTATCACAAGAGGATAGAGGCCCATATAGATTAAAATAAAGAGGGATAATTGACCCAAAAAACAATAATAAGAAATAAAGGAGGAAACCAAGTGAGACAAAGAAAGGAAAAAAGAGAGTGTGGGCAAAACACATAGAGTTAAAATCTTTTCAAAATAAAGATGGAAAAAGAAAATAGAAAGAAAGAGAGGAGAAAAGGTAACACCCATCAAAAGGAGAAAGTAGGCAAGAGAGGGAGAGAGAACAAGAGGCAAGAGACAACCCATGAAAAGGAAAGGAAACTCAAGATGGCGGAGACAACCCATGACAGGGAGAGAGACAACACAATTGAAAAGAAGAGAAGAGAATACCCCAGTAACATAAAAGAATTATAAAGAAAAGAAACAATACCCTTATAACAGAGAAGAAGAAAGGCAGTGCAAGACAACATTGAAGAAGACAGAGACCAACAGTAAAATCAAAGAAAGAGATTGGGCTTAAGAGGGGAGAAGAACATACGTTGAGCATAGATAGAGCGTGAGAGGCCGATACCAAGGCAGCAACACATGGATAGGGCTTGAGTGGCCGATACCAAGTCGGCAACACAAAGGAAGAAACAAGGGTTGTGCGAAGGGAACACCGGCAGTGTAGCACGATAAAGAAGGCTCGGCAAGCGTTGATAAGGCTCACGGTGGAAAGAGAGACGGCTTGGTGAGCAATGACATGCAATATCAACAAACAAGGGGAAAGTATGGAAATCATGATAGAGAAACCATCAGAAATACATGAGAGAGAGAAACCATGATTGCATACTAGGATAAGGCTCTGTGAGCATTGACAAGGCTTGTGGAGGAAAGAGAGACAGCTCGGCGAGAGAGACGGCACGAGGGACACAAAGAAGTGGACAAAGATTTCAAGAGAGAGAGAAACCAACAATAGAGAGATGTGGTCTCTGAGGGAAAACAAAGATATAGCCATCATGCCAAGAGACGGACATGGATAAGGAGTAGGACTAGGTATCTGAGGAGTGGAAGAGGCACTAGGTTGTGGAGGAGAGGGAAAAAAAAACATATTCATCTTTGAGAAGAGGAGAGGAAAAAGAACTATAGAAACAAATAAAATAAGGGATGAGAATCAACAGAAACAATTACAAAAAGAATAAAAGGGGGGAATAGAGACAGTGGCAGGAGCAAGCTGCAGAGACAAGTGTTAGATAGGCTCCAGACAAGTGCAAATATAAATTTTTTTTTTGTTTAAGGTCAAAATAAGAATACAAAAATGAGAAAGAAGGAAGACTCGGATCACATGGGAAAACAAAGAGGGTTGAACGAAAAGTGAAAGGAAGTTTATTTTTATTTATTTATTTATTTATTTATAATTTAAAAAGAAGAGATATGGGCTTCTAATAAAAACAAATAAAAACAAAATAAAGGAAGGGAAGCATTAAGGTGAGGAGCACGAGTGTTTGGGCAAGAGAGAGAGATGAAGCTTAAGGGAATGAAGGGAAAGCATGCGTGCAGAGAAGAGAGAGATATTGGAAAAATGGGGGGCTCATGACACCAAAGAGAAAGAGAGGGAGTCTTGATATAACCAAAGAAAGAGAAAGAGTTCAAGAGGGAGGAAAAGATGGAGAACTATACAGAAGCAAACACCCTTTCAGGCGAGGAGAGCCAATGACTCTCAATGTTGGCAAATGAAGCATCGCTAATTGGCGTTAGCCACAATTAGCTCTGATATCATGTAGAAACTGAATATTCCATTATAATATTTGAGATATTACAACCAATATTTATACACAAACTATAAGATATCTTCCTAGTGGTTACAATGAAACGGAACATTATATCCTAACAAAGGCTAATAACAACATAACAGCTAAAACACTAATGTATTGTCATTGAAGACCCTTAGCTATGGTAACTCCCGTAACCCCTTAACATTGTTTACCTAAGTTGATGACCACGAGTATTCCAATTGTGAATCAACAAGTGCACCTTCCCAATCACACACTTACCGATGTAACTCACATTGGCACCATTCGCTTATCGGATGATCTTGTTCTTCACCATGTGCTTTGTGTTCCGTCTTTCCAATTAAATTTAATTTCTGTCAGCAAACTTGCTAAAACCTTCTCTTGCTTTGTCATATTCACTGATGAAATTTGTATGCTACAAGACAACGTTCAAGGAAGATGATTGGGACGGGAACTGAACGAGAAAGACTCTATTATCTTGATACTACAAAGAGAATCGGATGCAATTCAGTTTCAACAGACATTCCTATTTCATCTCAACTTTGGCAACAACGCCTCGGTCATCTTTCCAATAAAAGCATGTGTGTGCTCACCTTTCTGTTAAATACATGAATTTGTGTGATATTAATGATTGCTTGATTTGTCCATTGGCGAAGTAGATGCTTATTCTTTTTCCTTTGAGTTCCAAAAAATACACATGTCCCCTTTGAGTCAATTCATGTTGATATTTGGGGGACTATCATGTCCCTACGATTACCCTAACACAATATTTCTTAACCAATATTTCTATACCTTATGAATCATAAATCAGATGCACGTCAACATCTCACCACTATCATCAATTTTGTTGGAACACAATTCCCTTCACAAGTTAAAACCATTCACAGTGACAATGGCCCAGAATTCATGATGACACAATTCTATTCTAATAAAGGGATTTTACATCAAACTAGTTGTCTCTACTCCTAGAGAAAAAACACCAACACCTACTCAATGTAGCATGAGCCTTACTATTTCAAGCCACATATCTCATCAATAGAATGTCCACTCATGTTCTTAAGGGTAAAACACCATATGAAACACTTTTTCATACACAACCAGCTTATGACCATTTACGAGTGTTTGGTTTTTTATGCTTTGCTTCTACGCATCCCTATCGACCAATCAAGTTTAATGCTATGGCCACCTGCTGTTTTTTTCTCGGATATCCATATGGCACGAAAGGTTATTGAGTGTATGATCTCAACAGATGGAATTTTTTTAATCTCACGTGATGTTTCATTTCAGGAAACCATTTTTCCTTTTCCTTCTTAGTTGCAAACTCTTCTCGCTCCCCCAAGCCCAAGAATCCATCTCTAATGATACTATTGCTGTGCCTTCCACACCTTCAAACACCACTATACCCGAGCATTCCTCCCCTGATTTCTTTGACTTATCATCATCACTCAATGCCTCAGGTTCTCCTCCTCCATCATTCACCTCCCTTAATTGCACTGGTCTCTCCCGGATGGTTTAAGTGTGCGACACATGCACCTAGTTATCTTAGCTAGTATCATATTGACAGCAAGAGTTGGCTGCCCTTAAAGCTAATGGCACATGGCCCCTTCACCCTTTACCTCATGGCAAGAAACCTGTTGGCTGTAAATAGGTCTACAAGATAAAATTGAATCCTGACAGTTCCATTGAGCATTACAAAGCTCGCTTGGTCGTTAAGTGATATAGTTAAATTGAAGATTTAGATTATCATGGGATTTTCTCTCTCGTGGTTAAACTTGTCACCGTTCATTTACTCCTTGCTATCGCTTGTACCAAGCATTGGCACCTTCAATAACTTAATGTGAACAATGTTTCCTTCATGGTAACCTTGATGAGGAGGTCTACATGTCCTTACCTTCAAGTGTCAGATGAAAGGGTGAGACACAAGTATGCAAACTCCATAAATCATTGTATGGGCTCAAGCAAGCCTCGCATCAATGGTTTATTAAGCTATCTACCACCCTTATGCAAGTTGGCTATCAACAATCCAAAGCCGATTATTTTTTATTCGTCCGAAGCCAAGGTAGAAAATTCACAGCCCTTCTTGTCTATGTAGATGATGTTATTTTGGCAGGAAACAACCTACAAGAAATTGAAGAGACCAAGTCATTCCTAATGGAGAAATTCAAATTGAAGGACCTTGGTCCATTGAAATATTTTTGGGCATAGAGGTAGCCCGTTCTAGCAAAGGAATTGTCCTCTCACAACATAAGTATGCTCTTGATATACTTGAAGATGCTGGATATCTTGGTGTGAAGCCAGCAACCTTCCCAATGGAGCAGAATCTATCTCTCAGCAAGATGAAGGTGATTGGGTTAGTGACCCTTCTTCTTATTGAAGACTTGTTGGGCGACTAATCTATTTGACTATCATGCGACATGACTTGATGTATGCAGTCCACATTCCGAGTTAATTCATGGAATCCACAGACTCCACACTTAGAAGCAGCCTATAGAGTCTTGCGTTATGTCAAACACACACCAAGGCAACATATCTTTCTTTCTGCAAGAAATACCATTCAATTAAATGCTTTATGTGATGCAGATTGGGCTCGATGTCGTGATACTCGACGATCCACTACTTAGTAGTGTGTATTTCTTGGAAAATCATTTATCTCTTGGAGGACCAAGAAACAAACAACTGTGTCACGCTTTAGTGCAGAAGCTGAGTACCTTTATATGGCTGCAACTTCCTATGAAATCACTTGGTTAAAATCCATCTTACAAGACATGGGAATTAAGTCACTCACACCAAGTCAAATTTTATCGTGATAATCAAGCTGCACTTCATATTGATTCAAATCTAGTGTTTTATGAGCAAACAAAACACATAGAGATCGATTGTCATCTCATGCCAGAAAAGGTTCAAAATGGAATGATTAAGATGGCTCTTATATCTACCTCACAACAGCCGGCAGACATCTTCACAAAGTCACTAGGCTACACAGAGTTCACAATTTTACCTGGCAAGTTGGGAATCATCAACATACATTGTAACTTAAAGGGGATTGTTGAGGAAAGAAAATTGTATCATTAAAGTGATTGAGGAAATTGATCTTCTGACTTGTGATTTCATTCCTCTCCTATAGGAGTGTAATTACATAATTTCTTGTATAGCTCTAATTTTCAAGATCATGATTGACCATTGGGTATTGTTTGGGGGTGGTGAAAATTCACCCAACCCGAGCACCTTTCGAAAACACGAGCGGCCGAGCTATAGTCTATTGCGGCCGGAATGACTCAAGATTTGGAGAATAGGCAGCCGGGTATTGAATTGCTAATATGCGGTCAGGCTACATGGCTAGGAGAATGGGCAAGGCTGCATGGCTGAAAGAATGAGTCGGGCAAGCGGCCGGATATAATGTGAAGAATTCCTAGTGGCTGAAGAATATCTAGGCAGCTGAGAATTCCTAGCTAGTTGCGTAATTCCTAGCGGCCGAAGAATTCCTAGCGGCCGAAGAATTCTTAGCGGGCGAAGAATTCCTAGCGGCCAAGAATGCCTAGCGGCCGGAGAATTCCTAGCAGCGGAGAATTCATAGTGGGCGAGAATTACTAGCGGTCAAAGAATTCCTAGCGGCCAAAGTGCTTTTTAAAAAATGCGGCCGAGGTGTTTTCTTCAAAGGCCGTGGTGCCTTATTAAAAATGCGGTTGAGCGCTTCCCTTTACAAAAGTGGTCGGGCATATCCTTGCAAAAGTAGCCGGGCATATCCTTACAAAAATGGCCGATGCTTCTTTCTCAAAAAGTTGGGCTGGACACTCCTTGAATACCTTGGTCGGCCACTCCTCTTACAAAAAGCTGGGCTAGGGCGAATTTTCTCTTTGCTCACCTTGGCGTCATCCTCTCAACACTTAGGCAAGCAAAGCCGAGCCAAGGGAGTTGAAGTTCGGCAGATATTCGAATATTTGAGAACTCAAATATAGTCCAATATAGGGCCAATCCCAACATCCAAATATTTGGAGTTCCCATACCACCCATCTTGGCGGATGATCGACGGATGGTAAGCCAACTCTAGAATTCTAAAAACTCAAGGGGCACAAGGTTCCACCAGATGTCAAGATGAAATCTCGGAGGTCAAGGCCCAAGCCACGGATTCACGCCCAAGATTTTCGGAGGTCAATGTGCATGTGATGGAGGCCTCACAAAGAAACAAATCAAGGAGATTGATGATAGTTCAGCATACCCCAAAACAAGAGATAATCAAGCAATCAGAATATTTCAACCAATATAATCCCACGAATTCAAAGGGCCTCAAATGGAAAGATTTTTTTAAAGGGTTGACATTTGGCCATTCAATGGCCAGCCCATAGGCTGACGAATGCCCTATATAAACCTCACCAGATGAAGACAGAATACACACAACATCAGACAGACAAACTTATCTTTTGTCTCGCACTTTTCTTTTCCTAGACTTAGGATTTTACTTTTCATGCACCTAGTGTAGCGAGTTCTTCCTTTTCTTAATGTAAGTTTAAATTCTCGTTCAATTTATATTTTCTTGTCATTTAAATTCAAGTTTATTTCAATTGCTTTACTTTTCATTGTTATTGCACTTCAATTAAGTTTAATTTCAAGTTCATTTTACTTTATCGTTCTTATCGCTTTCATTTCGTTCTTGCTTTACTTATCGCTTTGATTTATTTTGTCACACTTTAATTCTCATCTTTACGTTATGTATCTTTCACACTTTACTTTACTCATTTGTCTTTAAATTATATTTAAGTTTAAGCATCTTTACTTCATGCACTTGTTCTTCGTTTCATTACGTTTCACTTTCAATCTTCATCTCCACCCACTTCACATCATTTGGTCACTCACATAAAGTCTTGACCTCGAGGTAGTGAAAGAACCTAGGCCATGAGGAGATTCCTTGCTCGGCCAAACAATCGTTTGATTAAAGTCAGATCTTGGACGCAACACATCCATCTACTCACGTTCCATTCAAACCCAAATTCAGGGCTTGGTGGTGGCACGCCCCGCACTCAAAAAAGAAGAAGGACCAAAAGTTCCTTCTGTCGGCCACCCCGGCCGAAAATAGGGAAACAATATGTATAAAAGACTAGTATCCTACTCAATAATATTCACCAATTCATTCACAGACTATTTAGTCTTTTAAATTTTTTTTATTTAAAAACAATTGAAGAACCTGTATAGTTTCCTTAAAACTATGGACAAGAAGCAAAGAGCAAAAGATAAATCCCTAGCCGACTAGAAAGAAAGAAAGCTTCAAATCCGAAGATGATTCCCTCGAATCTTGTCTGGTCCTTGGTGTTCTTTGGCTTATAGGAGATCTATGCCAATATGGTCTACCTTTGATATGTTTATGTTGATATGGCCTTCCTTTGATAGATAAATTGTCTCTGCCACGAATCTGGGCTAGCTTTGGATGTGTTTCATCTTGCAAACTGGTATTTGAGATGTTGTTAATTGGTCATTGTAGATCTATCGTTCATTCATGCATTAGGACCGTGGAGTGACTAGGTGGAGCTCTCTATGTCATTTCTCATAGGAAGATTAGCGGTAGCTGTTCTTCCTTTTGTTAGCGATGTTTTAGTTTTTTAGTCTTGGTCCAGTTTGTTCAATAAAATCCAGAAACTCTGCTGATTTTTTTATTTTTCTCTCATAATTCTAGAAACTTGGTTGAGTTTGCTAGGTGTTCGTAGTCCCTTTAGGAGAAACATGTTGGTTATTGGCTGACTGTGTCCTTGATGTAGTCGAACTAGATTCGGGAAAACTATGGTGGTAGAAAGATGTTATAATAAAGTTATTTTCGAGAGTGATTCTTTCAAAATCGTTTTAGCTCTTAGATTGTATCGTCACTAGGAAAGTTTTTACCTATGTTCTCCATACTGCTAATGAGATTGCTTCCTTTACAGCATTTGTCCTTTGTGTTTTTTTCCCTATTGATAATAAACCCAAAAGACTATAGCAGCTGCCGTCCCCTTTGCGGGTTGGTGGCTTCTCGCCCCCTTTCTGTCTCCTCTCCTTTTTCTCCATCTTCCCCTCCTCTTTTCTTTCCTAGTTCTTCCCCTTTCCTCTCTCTCCATTGTCGTCTCTCTAACTCTCTCCCCCTCCTCTAATCTTCCCTCCCTCATCTTTGGGGGAGACTTTTGGGGTTCAGATCCATATGGATTTTTGGTCCTCTTGCCCATATTTGTTTGGATCTTGGAGTTTGTTTGTTTTGTGTGTTTTTGTTGTGGGGTCTTAGTGAATTTATGTTGCTATCTTTTACTTGACTGTGTTGCTGGTTTTTTTGTCACTGGGATGGATGGGTTGTGGTAGCTATTGACCCAGCTTCTTTTGTTTTGTTGTGTTGTTGAAGCAGTCACTACAAATCAACGTAGTCACCATGATGCAGTTGCCACTTGATTTGGAGCTGGAAAAATGAAAGTTGATGCGTTGTGTTAGGTTGGGTTTAGCTGGTGCAGCACTATATGTTTAGTCAGTATGGTGCTACGAGTCTTTCGGTTTGCAGGAGAGGATGTGGAGTGGTGTTCTTGTTTTTTTGTTTGTTGTAGTCTAATAATTCTTAGAAACTCTTTCAGGTTTTTTTAAAGTTTATATTTTACTTTTCGACTTTGCGATACAGATTTGCCATTTCTTCTGTTGCGCAATTGATATGTATTGTAAGTTTGAGTACAAGCGCTTTTGTCTGCCAAATCGGAGTTTTAAGCCTTTCTATTTTTAAGCGTAATTCACTCCAGATCAAACCAAATTGTTTTTGTGTTTGGTCATTGGACAGTTGTACTCATATTTGACACAATGGATGCTCTATACTTAATTTTGTTTTATCAATAAATTACTATCGCTTTTCTAAAATAAAATAAAAACAAAAGAGTGTAAAACCAATTAATGTATGATGGTAACCAAAGCTGTGCAAAGCGAACTCAGTACTAATATGCATTCAATATTAATTGTTAAAGCGATAGTTAATAAATGACATTCAATATGAATGTGGTAATTTAAATGGCTGTATAATAGATTCAAGAACATTGTGTTGATGTCTAAATTTGGTTCAACAGAGGGACGACCTTTTTAAAGTCGATGTAAATTTTCTTTTAAAATTTGAAATTTTAGCATGATTTGACAATTTTCTTTTAAATTTTCTTTCCCCTTCCTTCTTTCTCTTCTTCACTCGATGGCTGCACAGTGAAACCCACAACAATTTGACTTCCCAACAACAATCTTGGGGTCCGGTTTTGTTCCTGTTAGGCAGCCCTACACTTTACCCACAATCCTTTCTTCGATTAACTACCAAATGACACCGATTCAAGTTGAAAAAATTCTGGAATAAGTAGTTAAATGCCTTTGTGAGTTGGCATTGTCGCCGTTTCCGACCACCATCGTTGCCCAAGTTGGGTGGGTGTTGTTCCCCATCCTCTGAGGAGTCGAACTCACCTAGTCGTTGACTTGCTATCGATAGAGAATCGTAGTCAAGAAGTTTCAAGGCCACAGAGTCTTTTGTCGCCAATCTCGCCATCACTTTGATCCAAGTACAAAATCTTCTCCTATCATCGTGCTTGATCTTTTGGCATAAGTGTTGACCATTGATTTTGAGTTTCACATTCGTTGGAAAATTCCATGAACCACCATCGTTGGTGGCTATTCGTTAGCCGACAATTGGTGACCCAAAATTATCCCCACATCCTCCCAAGTACTATGGTATCCTAAAATTGGCGAGATTTGATCATTTGATGGACGATCGGACTATCACCAATTAGAGCATTTCCAGCAGTTTGCCCCTTGCCATGGCAAAGGGAGCCCTAGGGCAGCTTCTATTTAGGTGAATAGTGGCTAGCCTAGCCCCCCACAAAGTGTGTTTCAAGATTGCCCTTTGCCATGGCAAATACTGTTCATTTTTTTATTTTTTTTTCACAAATTTTTTTACCTAAACAATTAATTTGGATAATATTTTCGGATAAGATTTTATTTTATTAGTTGTATTGGTTGGTATTTATAGAAAGAAAAAAAATGTATGAGGATTTGGTGTTAAAAGTGAAGGTGCAATATTGACTAAGTATGAAAAATGGTTTTTCGGAATAATTATTTTTTCAAGATAATTTTTGGCGGCTTTTATTCCTTACACATCAAATAAGAAAACTTGATTTTATAGGATTTTAGTATGAAGTATATATTGCCTTAATGAGCCATCATTTTTAGCCTAAATTGTATTTTGCACTAAAACTGATTTTTCATATTTTGATTTGGTGGGAATTTGATTTTCTAATATTTTTATTTGAATCCAAATAGGGAGTACTTCCTTATTTACATTGTAAACTTAAGTAAATGAAGTAATATAAAAATAAATGAATGTAAAAGGCCTTTTACTTTCATTTATTTTTTTTACATTCATTTATTTTTATATTACTCCATTTACTTAAATGTTGAAAATGGAAATAAGGTATAGAGAAAAGAAAAACAATAATTTTTTGGTATTTTAAAAAAAAAATCAATTTTTTTTCATTTTTTTATTGCACAAAAATTGACTGCCATTGGATTGCTTGAAAAAATCTGATCGGAGAGCCCACGCCACGTGAAAGAGGGCGTTGTAGCGGCACGTCGACGCCACCGCTTAGGCGGCCTCAAGCCCGATCTGTGGTCGCATCATTTGCCCGGGCTTGCTTTTGTTGTCGAAACCACTTTTGCCCAAACCAACCCCCCGAGTCCACCTTTAGTCTGGAAATGCTCTTATGGATTGTTCGATCTTGAACACATTTAATTCATTTTTTTGGACTAACTTACCCCTGTTATAATTTTTTAATAGGGTTATTCGTTTTATTTGTTCTTGAACTTTGATCCGATTTGCATTTAAGTCCCTCAATTTTCAAAATTATTCTCGTTGTCCTTCAACTTTAGCTTCGTTAGGACAAAAGATCCCGTCAATTTTGTTAATTTTTTCTGTTAAATGCAGAGGTAAAATGATATTTTTGTATTATTTTTAATTTCCAATTTTTGAATATTCCTTTCACCCAAAAAATAAAATAAAAAATTAGAAACTAAAAATAAAAAATTCTTATTCCTATCCTCAGTCAAACTAAAAATTAGTTCTTATTCCTAAAAACTATAAATAAATAAAATCATAATTAAAAAATAAAAAATTTCCCCACTTGCCCCTTCTTTTTCCTCTTATTTCTTGGCAACCTTGTCTCCAATCCTACTGTCCCACCATGGCCACCATTTTGTTGAAGCAAAGCATCACCCAAATCCTCGATTGAAATCCCACCAGCCAGTGACAACCCCATTCTCCGCTAGATTCGAACCCTACCAACATCGCAACCCCAAGCTCTATCATCACCACCTTCTCTCTTAATCTCCGACCAACCTCCACACCCCACTTAAAATCTGGGTTGTTTGAAACCTAAAGCTCTTTCCCCAAACCCCTTTCTCTTGCACAGACCCATGAAAATTGCACCAACGGGTTGCAGGGTTGGTGGGCGCAAAGAGCTAGCAAGGGTGGATATGGTTGGGGGAGGCACAAATGGGTCTTGAGTCGCACAGAGAGAGAGAGAGAGAGACACACACACACACACACAGTGGATATGGTTGGGGGAGGCACAAATGGGTCTTGGGTCGCACAGAGAGAGAGAGAGAGAGAGACACACTAACACACACACACACAACACAAGGGCAAATCACACATGGAACCGGAATACATGTAAGACAAGGATAGCTTGGGTTAATTGAGAAAGCCCCCATAAAGTGCCTTTTTTCTACCTCTGCGCCTTACTCTTTGCATTCAAATCTGTAGCTGGATGATTAGATGGATGGAAAAGGGCAAGACAGAGGGGTTGATGTATAATCTTTGTGTTACCGAGGAGCATCAGCTTAATGACAGACTTGGAGAAGTAAAGAGAGGAGAGCGAGTTCGTGGCCTAGTTGGAGTTCTGCTTTCTGAGGACTCATAGAACACCTTATTAATCTTAAGTCAACTGTCCTCTCAAGCAAGATTTGTCTTAGATCAATGAGAGAGAGAGAGAGAGAGAGAGAGAGAGAGAGAGAGAGAGAGAGAGAGAGAGAGAGAGAGAGAGAGAGAGAGAGAGAGAGAGAGAGAGAGAGAGAGAGAGAGAGAGAGAGAGAGAGAGAGAGAGAGAGAGAGAGAGAGAGAGAGAGAGAGAGAGAGAGAGAGATGAATATTTTTTCTATTTTGTTTTTAAATTTTATTTATATTTTAATAAATTGAAAATAAATATAAAAAAAATTCAAATATAAAAAAAATTCAAACTGATTTTAATAAATCTAAATACCATTTTACCTTTACATTTAATAGAAATGTTAACAAAATTAACGGTAGGACTATTTGTCCTAATGAAACTTAAGTTGAAAGACCACGGAAACAATTTTGAAAATTAAGGGACTCAAATGCAAATCGGTTCTAAGTTCAAGAATTAATAAAACAATTAACCCTTTTGAATATTGAGCCTATAAAAAACTCTTCATAATAATAACTTTTAATAATAAAAAATCAAAGGAATTGTTGGAAAACTAAATTTTTTTCATTCCTAATACACAAACCAAACACAAACCAAACACGGAATGGGAGATGATGGACCTTCCTAGTCCTCATTTCCCAGCATTCCCAAACATGAGAACAAACATCTTCTATTCTCATCTCGTGGGATTAGACACGGGAACTTCATTCCCTGGAAGTTCAATCTGTGAACCAAAAGAGCCCTAACTGATTTGAATATTATAGAATGAATCAACTAAAATTGTAAACAAATAATCAACCAAGTCTATTTTTTAAAAAATATATATTATAAAGAAACCAATATGATGAAACACGAAAACTAAGAATCCACCACTACCATTCCTAACCTTAGTTTCTAATTGTTAATTTGTAGATTACCATATGAATGAGGAAGATTTCCAGACAAATGTTTGAGTTATCGCACATATGTTGTCAAGTTCTCTCAAGTACATGTCACACAGCCAGTTATTCCTAGATACTTTAGTCATCCTAGTTAAGGCATAAAATAAAATATTTAGAAATCAAGTAAGCAACCAAGAACAGGAAATTCATGTAAAGCAATCACAGACTATGTCCAAGCTTTGCAATTCAATTCACAGCTCTTAATCGCGAAATACTTAAAAGAGATATGCTGCTATGTCGAACACACACATTCCATATCAAATAACAATCACTCGCAACTCAAGTCTACGATGAAGAACAAGAATTTTAGAATAAAAGTTCAATTAAACAGGTGATTAAGTACAAGGGAGAGGGGGGGTATCTCACACACACTAGCAAGGTGCAATGAGAGTTTGAACCTGAGGCCAATGGTCTGCTAGTCCACTGTACTAGACCCCATTGGCGGAGATAGAGATCACATTAGATATATAGAGGATGGACTACGGTTGTGGCTGCTTTGAATATTAGTAGTAGTTATTAGGTCGTATATTTACGAACTGGTAACCATCTGATATTGTTTCCCTTCTAAATCTTATATTTGGTTTCTTATGTCACTTCAAGTGACTGCTTCATTCGTTAATTAATTAGCCAATATAGCGGCATAAATCTATAGATTTCCCTTTCGTTAACCAAGCACTAGTTCTACAATCGCACCGCATGGTGGTGTTACAGTCAAATAGAAAAAGTTCACCGCTACTTGAGTCTCGCAGCCAGGTAAAACCAGGTATTTTCTAGAAATGCAAGACTATGTGGTTCCAACTTATTAACTAAACTTTATTCAGAGTGTACCTATAGAATTTCTCTCCAAGCAAATAAACTTTACTACAAATGATGGGCACGGAAATAGAAGAGCTCTAAATTTGGCAGTCCTTAGAGCATTTCTTACTTGGGCACAAAGTGAAGAAGTATGCAACAGAGAGAGCCTCCACCAACAAAAACACAAAAGAAATGAAAGGACAAAACGAAACAAGGATAACTTCATACAAAAATTTAGGGGTGGCATTTTAAACCGAAAAACCGAAAAATCGCAAAAACCAACCGATAATTTACAATGAAACCGCAATCGCGGTAAACCGAACCGCATTTGCGGTATTAAGAACCGAACCGCATTTGCGGTTGCGGTTATGTATTTGATTTTCAAAACTTGCGGTTATCGCAAACCGCAAAGTATAGCCACACGGATGATGAAGTTGAATTTTACAAGGAAATGGAACATATGACAACTTGTAAGTAATTAGTTTATTTGTACTAATATTATTTATGCTTCTTATAATAAAATGTACTATACTATGTTGTTTTATTTGTAAATAACATTGGTGCTCAAACAACACAACGGGGTTCTTCAAATTCACTCACCACCAACACTTGAGTTTGTAACTTTAGTTTGTAATACTGGTGCATTGCATTTTCATTTTAGTTTGTAACTTTAATTAACTTTGAATTGAATTTTTCTTTTTTGTTGTAACTTTAATTCATTTTGCTTTGCATTTTCCTTTTGGTTTATAACTTTAAAGGATTTGGAATTGGAATGCTTGAGAAGTTTAACTTTAATTGGAATGCTTGGAATTGTAACTTTAATTTTCTTAGGTTGTGAATGCTTGAGAAGTTGATGAGATTGTGAATTTATATATGTTTGAGAAATTGAGGTTGTGTATTTATTTATTTAGGTTGTGAATTTATATTTTTGTGAATGCTTGAGAACTCGCGGTTTTAAACCGCAAAACGCGGTCGGTTTGAGGTTTCAAAAATCACCAAACCGCAAATAGTCGGTCGGTTTGCGGTTTGAGTAAAAATTCGCGGTTACCGAACCGCAACCACCCCTATAAAAATTACACCAGTAAAAGGAAACAAAAAAAAAAAAAAAAAACCAAAAAACCAAAAAACGCTGTCACAAGTATAGCTTTCAGAATACCAGTAATATGTGACAGAAATAATGCCAGGGAATTAATCATAAAGGTAGACAGACCACCAGTCTATCATTATTTATTTCTGTCAAGAAAACATGATGTGTAATGAAATCTCATACTCGGTACAAACGGACAGTAAATTTTCCACCAAAAGAAACACACCAGAACTAATGGCCAACTACCCTTACCAAAAAAAAAAGTAATCAAGATCTGCAGGCTAAACAACAACAGCCTTACAACCCGCATGATGCAGACATCATTAGTTAGTTTCCTAGATTCTCTAGATTTTAGTAGGATTTTATTTAAGTTTCCTAGTTTATTTGAATTAGTTCCTCGGTGGATTAGGATTCCTGTTTCAATAAGGGATTTTTATCCTATTGTCTCTAGGTTTTAGTTTGCAATAAATACCCCCATGTAGTTCTTTAAAATTCAGTTGTTGAGATATTAAGAAAATTTTATTTTCCAGAGATTGGACTCCTTGGGGTGAAGCCAATCCCCTGGAGTGATTCCAGACCTATCCTTGTTCGTTCTATTTTCTGTTTTCCATTGTTTTTGCTTCTGCTAAACTACCTAAATACTCAATTCCCCCATATCCTACATCACTGCAGAAATAGAAAAACATGGTAATGGAAACTAGGAAGAAACCCAAACCCGTAAACAGGTTTTGAGATCCTTCTTATTTTATTTTCAATCCACTACCGAAAAGAAAGCCAGCAGATTCCCACCCACCGCAAATACCTTGTGCTCATAAAAAACCGAGGTGCACGTGCTGGAATCAGCTAATGCAAATCAGCTTACCTAAACAATATCTATTTGTTTCTGGTAAGGGTCTTATTACCTAAACAATGACCACCATAAAATTTAATGTAGTAGGGCAATGAAGGAAAAAATGATCAGCTCTCTCAGCGCTACGAATGTGCTGGGAATCAGCTAAAGCAAATCAGCTTACCTAAACAATATCTACTTTTTTCTGGTAAGGGTCTTATTACCTAAACAATGACCACAATAAAACTTAATGCAGTAGGGCAATGAAGAAAAAAATGATCAGCTCTCTAAACGCTTTTTCTACTCACAGTATCCCATCAGGGAGAAAGATGAACCGAAGGCTTCTCCCCTAAACCATATAATAGGTGTTGAACCTAATCCAAGCAAGAACTTGTATCATAACTCTGCAACAGAGGAATGGCAAGAGAATTCCCTAGGTTTCTACAGAAACCAAAATCCCAACTTACTGGAGGAAAATAACTTACAAACATTCTAGCCATAGGTATAGGCCGAAAGTTACATAAGTGAGGGAAAGAAATACAAAAAGGCGTTTCCCAAATCACTCCCAAAAGATCGACCTTTTCCCCATTTCACACCAAAAAACGCTGGCAAGACGAGAATGAAAGGATGGATAGAACTGTCTTTCCATTGGCAATATCCCAGGCCTCTGACAAAACCATCAACGTCTAATATTTTCTCGCGAGGACAGAGAAGAATCCTTGTCAAGCGCAATTTCCACAATCATTTCCCAAGTGGTACCTCATTTCTTTTAATTAAATTGCCAAACCCAAACCACCCTTTTCCTCAGATAAGGACACCATATTTCACCTGAATCAAAAGCATTATTGTAAAAATATGCATCTATCCAACTAACTCTCAGCACTCCTAACAATCTACTTCACTGGACCCTCCATCCCAAAAATAGGGAATTGCATTTACTAAACCCTACATCGCCTACAGATACTTACCCCAATATATTGGCAGACAAAAAGAAGTAGGATAATTTTCTGAGTCCAAAACAAAGTTGAAAGTGTACAAAACAGAACTTATTTAGATCAGCAAAATGTGGCCAATAATGGAGATGGTTAAACCTAGGAGCCAGTTGATGTAGAACCGTAGCCCCTTACCAAGCACAAGCCAAAAAAAAAAAAAAAAATTGCTTCAAGTAGGAAACAAAGCAATGGCTAATCAGAAAAACAGAGAAATTTTACTCTTGGGCATAATCATAAAATGAAATTGATAAAGAGCTAAAAGGACTTTGGAGTCACAGGAGCAATGCCCAACTATCAAACTGAGTGGTAAAATGAACAAATACTAGGGACAAACATATCTAGACACCACTTGTTCATGGATTCCCAATGATTACACAGACAAACCAATATGAACTAATACTATAAAACTCATACTATATATACAATTACTGAAATTTCAAACAAAGATCAGAAGGCACAAAAGTACGGGATCAGTGAAGTGAACAACAAATAACAAAGTAAATAGAGCATAACAGAATCATATGATATAAAGCTCAATTACAAGCAAATGATCATCAATTGTACAAAGCTACATTCATTCAGAAAATGTGCAGAATGCATTGCAATGACAAGACAGAACCAGAATGCAAACACAACACACAAGTAAATGGCAAACAGTATAAATTACCAATAATCTGTAACTTTCATTCATCATGTTTTGTGAGTACAAGATGAATGAAAAACAATAATTACTCAAGAAACACTTGGAAGAAAATACACAAGGGCATAGTTCATAAATTAAACTAGCCACAAGCAAACCTTTAATTAGAAGTTACATGACACTAGGATCTACAAACAAAAACCGATTGACATGCATAAAACAGTAACCTATAGCAACTGCTAACTGTCGAATATATAGCTATACAACATCCAGTACCTGCAATCTGCAAAACCAAATAGAATACAAACCAACCAACCACTTACTCATTTTGAGACCAAAAGTACTTCGGGGTTCTTAGCTTTGCTTGGGGTGTTAGCGTTTGAAGACGAATTAGCAGCCGCAGTAGCCTTGGCAGACTCCCGTGCCCTCTTATCTAGCTGAATTAGGCTCTGAGTAGCTAAAATCGCCTGTGGCACCAAATCATGAGATGCCCGAGCATACAATCGCTTCACTGCAACAGAAGCCGCGTCCTTAATGTCATGAGAATTCAATGGGGCCATCAGACAATGCCCCACTATTCGCAACGCTGGCTGCAAAAGCTCCCAAGGTAATGGAATAATTGACCCCTTTGACTCCAAAACTACACCATTGCAAATATTTTTCTTCTCAAATCTCATTAACTGATCCATTTCTTCAGTCACATCGTCAATCTCATTGCCGCCCTCCAAGAACAATGCCGGAGTAATGTCGGGCTCACTGTTATCATCGTCACCGACTTGGTGCAGACAATGGCAATTCTGGCCGGCCCAAGAAGCTAGGAATCGACAAAAGTCAATCTTGGACCAAGTGGGCATCTGGGAAATGTGCTTGTAATAGGAATCGAGGGCAACGCCGACAATGCAGGCACGTTTGGTGGACTTGACGGCGATCTGGGGCTCCAGAGGCGGCGACAAAACCCCAATTGACTGGTGGGGGGAAATAGCGGCAGCGAGGGGGTTGGGCTTGTGATCTCGAGGGGTGTGGTAGAGAGAGGGCTGAGAGAGATCGGGGATCGAAACGACAACAGGCTTGCCGTTTCGAGCCTTGGTCTCGGCGGCGTAGAGGGCCAGGAGAACAGCTTCGAAGCCGGCGAGGGAAGGAAGAGACGGAGAGTCAGAGGAGAGCGAATGGACCCGGGAGAGGTAGAGGCCAGAGAGGACAGGGAGGAAAGAGAAAACGACGAGTCGTAGATGGGGGTCAGAGGAGAGGAAGGTGTCGTAGAGCCAGTGGCAGAGGGGGTCGGATCCTGAACCGGAGAGAGGGGAGGATAGGGCGGAAGAAACGGCGTCGTAGGACTCAAGGGAGGACAGAAGGGAGAGGGCCGGGCGGTCGGAGTCGGCGAGGGAGGAGAGACAGGAAGAGAGAGAAGGGGGGAGGAGAGAGGACAAGGAGTGGATGCGAGAGCGCGCCTTGGAGATGGACTCCCACCAGGAGTGCATTGGGTCGTCGGTAGAGATGCAGTTGGAGGAGGGATTAGGGTTAGGGTTAGGGTTGGGAATGGGGATGGTGGTGGTAGTGGTGGAGGAGGCAGATGATGTGGGGGAGGTAGTGCTGTGGTGGTTTCGGTGGAAGTCCATAACTTTGACTTGGCTTTGGGGTTGACTGTTGTGTGAATTGGGGATTGCGTAGTGAAAGAGAGAGAGAGAGAGGATTGTGGTTTCTCCTCTCTCTATCTGTCTCTGCGAGGGAGGGAGATACAACTCGACCGGGAGAAAGTACAAAAAGGCGGAAGAAACAGGGACTCCGCCAGATGGAGTGCATTTGAGGAGTTTTATTGTCTAAGGAAAATTAGGTATTAGACATAATTAAGTTTACTAATTAGGAAGTGAGATATTAGGTATTTTAGTTTGGGTTTTAATACTTAATAAAAAATAGCTATTTTAGATTAGGCTTGGATTCGTTAGCTTAAAAATGACAAATAAAAAGACAATTCTACCCTTTCTCTTAAAAAACCATCCAAACCTACAAAGTAAATGACGCTTTTGCCTCTCAACGCGTTTAAACGACGCGAGTTCCTTCTCTTTTTGTTCATTTCTTCTTCGTTTGGGTTACGCCATTGGAGCTCAATTTTCTGGTAGGTTTTGCTTTTATTTTCTTCGCTTTTTATCTTCTTTTTCGCTACGCTGCTCGACGATTTGCATCTTTGAATGACCGATTTTGGGTGATTGCATTCTCCTTAGTTCGGGTATTTCGAGCTCGCTTTTGCGGCTCGATTTTGCGGCGCGATCTTGTGGCGTTCAATGCTAAACCCTATATTCTTCGCTTCGTGATCGATTTGATTTTAAGTCGTTTGGTTGTGGAGATTTTTGGCATCCTAAGTTTTGAGGTATGAGTACTTTAAAACCTGTTTTCGTTTATATCGACTTGTATGTTTATGGAATTTAGTTTTAGTACTTTTATCGTGGTTTCCTTTTGGTTTCTATTCGAATTGTTTTGATTTTCTGTCATAAACTACATCTGTCTCATTTCTTGTTCGATAATTCAATTTCGAATAATTTTTGCAAGTATATTGGAATGTTACAACTGCGACCTACTTAAATGTGATTTGATATTAGTTTTAGTACGTTGATTATGCCTTTACCTTTTGAGCAAGAAGCAGATTTTGACTGTAAATCGCAGTTTCTTGTTCGATAATTCAATTTCGTAATAATTTTGCAAGTATATTGGAATGTTACAACTGCTCACGACCTACTTAAATGTGATTTGATATTAGTTTTAGTACTTTGATTATGTCTTTACCTTTTGAGCGCAGATTTTGACTAAATCGCAACGCAGATTTCTTGTTCGATAATTCAATTTCGTAATATTTTTGCAAGTATATTGGAATGTTACAATCACGACCTACTTAAATGTGATTTGATATTAGTTTTAGTACTTTGATTATGCCTTTACCTTTTGAGCAAAGATGCAGATTTTGACGTAAAGCAGCAGATTTCTTGTTCGAGACGAAGCGCAGATTTCTTGTTCGATAATTCAATTTCGTAATAATTTTGCAAGTATATTGGAATGTTACAACTGCTGACCTACTTAAATGTGTTTTGATATTAGTTTTAGTACTTTGGTAAATCGCATTGCAGTTTCTTGTTTCATAATTCGATTTCGACTAATATTTGGAAGTCTATTGGAATTTTACAACTGCTCATGTACATTATTTACTGATTTAAATTGTTTTCTGTTTTTGTTTGTTGTTTTGTTTGCATTTTCAAGGCTAATGGAGGTGTGTGTCATTGCCAAGTGCACATATAAGTCGGAAACCATTATGTTTTCAGTTTCATTAGAGTCATCCATGGTTGATATTTTGAAGACTTTGTGTCTAAGGTTTAAGGGTTTGCAGTTGGGTTGTTTTACATTACGGTATTCGCTGCCCAGTTATCCGAGTTGTTTTCTAGAAACGGATAGTGATTTGGACATGATGAGGTCATTTTTGTTTGTATCAAATGAGAAGAGTGTTGATATTTTAGTGAAGGATTTATGCTGGAGCAGTGAATATAGTGGTGATTTTTGTGCAAATAAGGAGTTGATAGCATGTGAAAAGGGCGACTCGTCGTGTTCTAGTATCTTGTCGAAGACGAAATGAATTTTGGGCAAGTCGAAGAGAGCAAGTGCTAAGCCTTTGTTGTCGAATGAGTGGGAGACGTACATACATCATGTAGGGCGAAGTTTGACGGTGGTGCAAGGAGTTCGTTTGAAATTGTGCAAGTACGCTCTTGAAGTAGGATTTAATTTTTTATATGCCGGCAATGACAAGAAGCGAGTGGTTACTATTTGTTCGAATAAGAAATTGGAGGGTTGTAGCTGGCGTGTTTATGCTTCTCGTTGTGAAGCTACTGGCTGTTTTGTAATTCGGACATTAAATAATGTGCATACATGTGTGGGTCGGATACGGGAATCAAAGAGTAAGATGATGAAGTCTTGTGTGGTGTCTTCCCTCATTGTGGACAGAATTTCGTGCAAAACTAGAGCTGAAGCCAGTTGAGATTATACACGAGTTCAAATATTATTATGGTATAGACATTTCATACTACCATGCATGGTTTGGCAAAGAGTTAGCTAAATTGAACGTTCACGGTGATGAGTCGAAGTCCTTCAACGAGTTAGTGTGGTATGCGGACGCCGTAAAGGAAACTAACCCTGGTTCTCTCTGCACTCTTGAATGTGAAGCTGGAATTAATCGCTTTAGACGGTTTTTTGTGTCGTTTGGCGGTTGCATTGCTGGATTTCAATATTGCATACCCTTGTTGTTCGTTGATGCTACGTTTTTGAAGAGCAAGTACAAGGGGCAGCTTCTCTGTGCTTCCGGAAAGAATGGAAATCAAGGTATGGTTACTGTAATGTATTGCGATTCCATTTGTTGCAATTTTTAGAAACGCATTGCAGTTTCTTGTTTCATAATTCGATTTTCTTAGTAATTTTTGTATGTCTGTGGGAATGTTGCAACTGCTCATGAACTTAAATGTGTTTTAAACTTAGTTTTAGTACTTGGATCATGGATTTGTCTTTTGGTTTCCTTTCAAATTTGAGCAGATTTGTTTTCAAAAACTGCATTGCAATTTTCCTTTTTTGCTTATACTTGTGCTTTTGGTTTTGTTTTGCAGGGTTTTATCCTCTAGCTTTTGGAGTTGTTGATTCTGAGACGGAGGAGAATTGGACTTGGTTTCTTCAACATTTGGCTTCTATTTTGCTACCGATGGGGAGAGTGGTGACCTTTTTTTCGGATCGCAATCAAGGTTTGTTAAATGCAATGGGGTTTGTGTTTCCTGGATGGCCTCATTCTTACTGTTACTATCACCTCAAACAGAATTTGATATCGAAGTACCCGAAGTCAGGTTATGAGAAATTGCTCCAGGACCGTGTTATCAATTTATTTAGTAGGTGCGCATATACTGTTACAGAGGAAGAGTTTACGGTAGCAATGGAGGAGTTGGTGATTGTTGGGAGTTCGAAAGTGAAGACATTTATATCTGATTTGTCTAGAGATCACTATGCGAACGCATATTTCAAAGGAATGCGGTATGGGGAGATGGCAAATAGTTTAGCGGAGTCATTTAATAATTGGGTTGGTGTGTTTCGAGATTTGCCGGTGCTACCTTTGATAGAAGGGATTCGACATAAATTGATGGTATTGAATTCTCAACGACGAATTGAAGCGGAGAAGTGGACAACAATTTTGTGTCCGGAGATGGAAACTAGACTGTGGGAAAATGCGGAGGCCGGTAGGACTTGGGTAGTTCGTCGTTCTAGTTTCACTGTTTTTGAAGTATTTGCTGATTATTCTGTGATGGTTGATCTTGAGCAAAGGACTTGTTCTTGCCGTCTTTGGCAAATTGACGGTTTTCCTTGCACGCATGCGGTAGCTGCAATTCTAGCAAAGAAAGATTCAATTTATGATTACGTGGAGTGTTACTATAGGACTGACTTCTTTCGAAAAGCCTATGAGAGTCCTATTTTTCCTATTCCGGATATTGGGAAAGGCTTGGGCAGCAACAGTTTTGCATTTGGATTTGTGCTTCCGCCAATTACAAAGAGGCCAGGAAGACCACCAACAAAGAGGATCAAAGCTTTTGGTGAATTTAAAAGGCCATTGAAATGCAGTCGGTTTAGTGTTACTGGGCATAATAGGAAGACTTGCAAGGCTGTGATATGAACATTCCTTCTCAGTTGACGATTGCTTACGTTAGATATGGTTTATGAATGTATAGTCGGTTTCAGATTGCACTTTTGCAAAACCTGCATTGCAGTTTTAGTTGCTTTTAATTGGCTACACAGCTTCTAATTGGATATTATGATTCTTTTTTGAAGTTAATAAAAATTATACAATTGTTTCATGAGTGGATATTTGTTTTTGACTGCCATTGAAAGCTTGTTTTCAGATTTGAGCAGATTTTGTTGCAGCTGCAGCTTCTGTTTATTTGTTGCAGATTTTGAACCGAACTTGTCCCATAATTCAATTTCAGAATACTTTTTGCTAGTCTATGGGAATGTTATAACTGCTCATGGAGTTAAATGTGTTTTGGTATTAGTTTTAGTACTTTGATTATGCCTTTACCTTTTGAGCAAGAAGGCAGATTTTGACAAAGCGCAGCTTTCTTGTTCGATAATTCAATTTCGAATAATTTTTCCAAGTATATTGGAATGTTACAACTGCTGACCTACTTAAATGTGATTTGATATTAGTTTTAGTACTTTGATTATGCCTTTACCTTTTGAGCAGTGCAGATTTTGACGTAAAGCAGCAGCTTTCTTGTTCGATAATTCAATTTCGAATAATTTTTGCAAGTATATTGGAATGTTACAACTGCTGACCTACTTAAATGTGATTTGATATTAGTTTTAGTACTTTGATTATGCCTTTACCGTTTGAGCGGCAGATTTGATTAGAAAGCAGCTTTCTTGTTCGATAATTCAATTTCGTAATAATTTTCGAATAATTGTTCGAGACGAAAACCGCAGCTTTTAATTTGTTGCGATTTGACCAGAAAATTCAGTGCAGTTTGTTGTTTCCCTTTCGTTTTGTTGCATCCTGTTCCATGATTATATTACAGTTTATATGTATAGGAAATATGTTCCCATATACCATAACTAGAAATATTTACAAACATCCACAAGAATTAAGATACATATTGTCTTGAGTTAACGAAAGGCAAATCACTAGAGACGATTAATTACACAGTGTTTGTGGTGTAGGAGTTTTGTGACATATTGTGCTCGATATTCATTCATGAAATTCTTGTCCACACTTTTTGGAATGGGCTGTCCTTGTGCTATTTTATCCATGTAGAACATGATGAACATGCCGCAATCCAATCTGCAAATGAATACGAGATTAGCTTTTGGTTTTGAATGATTTCAAATTGTAATGAATGGTTGAGTAGACACAATTCTTACGAAGATGAATTTGTTGAGCACATTCTGTGTCATCCTCAAATGGAAACTGATATGGATTTTGCAGAATCCAATTTAGAGTGAGTTCTTCATTTGGGGACAAATCAACCTGTGCAGGTGTAGGGGGCCCTTCTTTTTGCTTCACAAGTTTTGGTATTTTTTTAGTTTCTAAGAACTCTTGTGCTTGTGGTCTGATATATTCTAGCCACCCTTCAACAATATTAACCTGTTTAAAGAAGAAGAAAAAAAGAGAAAAAGAAATTGTAATCAGTGCATTGCATATTATAGTTTTGGTCCGAAATTAAGCGATTATAATACAGAAATTGCATTGCAGTTTCTGTTTGTGTTTGTGCTGAGAAATTAAGACAATTTCATTCCACTTACAAAATTTTGAGCAATGTCAATACACTTTTCTTCTTTTCTAGATCCCAACGATTTAAGGGGATTGTAGTGTCTCCACTTTCGTTCAATTTTGTGAAATGTGAGAAGTGTAAAGTGGAACTCAGAACTTGAAATGATCGGGAAGAAGAGAACATTGCATTTCCCGAGTTTTTCAAGTAAGTGTTCATACAGGGCCCTATGCCAATTTGGTTCTAGAAAGGTTTGCATGTAAGCCTGCTATCATTGAATGGCAATTTGTTAGTATATATTTTTCGAAAACTGCAGTGCCGTGTCTGTTTAAACAACTTTGAATTTTCAAAATAATTCTTACCCAAGTCCATGTAGACATGTACTGTGGACTATCTGTCTGCATGGGCCCTATTTTCTCCTCCTCTATTTGGATATAGGCCTCAATAACCTGTTTCACATTGATTGGAGAAAAATGGAATTATTAACGGGTAATATAGGTAGCACAAATAAAAAATGCAGTGCAGTGTGTTATAGAATTAGTATTTTATACTTGCGTTTTGTGACAGTTCCAGGTCCCATACAATATCTTTGATATCATGGTTTGTCACTTTCTCATTATCGAGTCCTGCCCAAAAGTTATCACTGCGGATTCGAATACATGAAATTCACAAGATTAGTTTTAGTTTATTGTAATTAAAAGATGAAAGAGTTGTTCTTTTGGAATAGAGATATTACCTAGGTTGAGTACTTAAGTAGTATTCTTGAATTCTGTCCCTGTCCTCATTTGGAATTTTTGCCAAACCCTATTTTGACCCCATCCTAGTTTTTTCTTTGTTGGCTTTTTTTTTCCTTCATCTTCATCATTTGATTCTTGCATACCTACAGGTATTGAATCATGAAGGCTCGTTCCTTTTGGGGATCAGGAATTGGATTTGTGGCATCGGGCTGATGCCTCTTGTGTTAACTGCAGATTGAAAGGAAACTAATTAGAAACTCCATTTGATAAAACAGAAACTGCAATGCAGTTTTCGTTTCTGTAAAGCAGATAACACTGCATTGCAGTTTCTATTTGTGCAATGCAGAAAAAGCAAAGCTTGAATGCAGTAATTGCATACCACCTTCTGATTTTGAGGATCCTCTTGTGTTGATTGCTCCTCCGAAGAGATAAGCTTGAATTGTGGTAGTTCTTCATCATCCTTTTTTGCCTTCTTTTTTGGTTTCTTATTTTTTTCGTACACATAGCAAGATGCTTGAAGCCTCTTTCTTTCTCTATTCTTCAGCCTTAGTACTCTTGAAGGAACATCAGGTGTTGGAGCATCTTGCTTCTTCTCTTCTTCTTTCTCTTCTTGTTGCTTCTCTTCTTCTTTCTTGTGTTCTTCTTTCTCTTCCTCTTCTTCTTCTTGCTCTTCAACTGGTTGTGTTGGTTGTGTTGTAGGCAGATCCATCTCCATTTCAAAGACTGTTGGGTCTGAGAACAAGCTTTGAATTTCTACCTTGTACTTTTCTTCAATCTCCTTTTTCTTGGCAATCTTCTCCATGTCAATACGAGTTTCCTTGCCTTCCAATTCTGCAATCCTCCTCTTTAGATTTTGTATTTCCTGAAGCTGAACTGTAGATTCCACTGTCATGGTGGCAGTCACATATTCTTCATTATCTAATTTCTCTACGTATGTTGCCAACTTCGCTTCCAACTCCTTTGATCTCTTTTCTCCTTGGATAAATATATCCCACAATTCCTTCATTTTCTTCTCACTGTCTTCATTTATTTCATCCTTCCACAGTTGTAATCTTTCTGGGCAAATGAAGGTAGGATCTTGACATTGGCGATAGTTGATTTGGTCTGTCATGGACTTCACCAAGAGGTCTTGAATTGCAAGAGGTTCATTTCCAGCTTCATTCTCAAACATTTTCTTCTTTCCATCCTCTTTTAATTCTGGAGTTTGATCAGCATTATCAGGTTTTCCTTGGTCTTCTGCTTCCTCTGCTTCTCTTTGTTGTCCTTCGTCTTCTTTTTCTTTTTTCTGCATATTGAACGGAAACTAATTAGAAACTGCACTGCATTGGAGGAAATGGAAACCACAATGCATAATTCTCTGTTTAGAGATTCTTATACCTTGTCACGAGGGTCTCCCTCTTCTCTGGTAGTTTTTCTCTGTTTATATGCTTTCAAAATACCCTGTACAATGAGATTGAATGATTCAAAAACTGCATTGGATAAAATACAAACTGCAATGTAGAAAACACAAACTGCAATGCACAGTATGATTTTAATTACCTTGTCAACAGTGTCTTCCTCTTCCCTGGTAGTTTTTCGCTTTTTAGGAGTTTTGAAAATACCCTGTACAATGAGAATGATTTAGCATGGATTCACATTCAAGATACATTAAAGTAGAACATGCGATAAATTGCATACCTCGATGTCATTCAAGTCCTTTATTTGGTTGAATCTTGTGTGGAGTTCCACAAGACTCCATTTAAGAATGGCAGGAGTTTCTTTCTCCTTGCCCAGGATTGGTTGTATTATGTTTGTCCTCTCACACAGTAGAAACTGCACAGTTCAAAAACAAGATATATCATAAATTAGGTTGGAAACTGCTTAGGATAAAACAGAAACTGCATTGCACTAAAGGGAAACTGCATTGCCTAGAACTCAAAATGCATTGCATAAGCCACTGTTTACTTACCAATATTAGGATAATGCAACCCGAAACAGCCCCTATAGAGACTACAAGCAGTTTGTCTTTCACTAAAATGTAAAAAAAGAATATACCAGAAAATATGCATCAACTTGACATGAAATTGAAAGATCAGCATAGCCAAAACAAGAACTACAAAACATAACAGAAACTACATAACAACATGGCGTGAAATGAGCAACATTCAAGAAGCACAGAAAGCGCAATGCGGTTTGTAGTTCATCTGCAATTTGTCTTTCACTGCAATGCAAAAATGAATATCCTGAAAATATGCATCAACGTGACATGAAATTGAAAGATCAGCATAGCCAAAACAAGAACTACAAAACATAACAGAAACTATCAACAACATGGCGTGAAATGAGCAACATTCAAGAAGTAGAATCGCAATGCGGTTTGTAGGTTCATCGCAATGCGGTTTGTCTTTCATCGCAATGCAAAAACATAATATACCAGAAAATATGCATCAACTTGACATGAAATTGAAAGATCAGCATAGCCAAAACAAGAACTACAAAACATAACGAAACTATGAACAACATGACATGAAATGAGCAACATTCAAGAAGTACGTAAACTGCAATGCGGTTTGTGGTTCATCAATGCTTTGTGGTTCATTGCAATGCGTTTGTCTTTCATTGCAATGCAAAAAACAGAATATCCCATAAAATATGCATCAACGTGACATGAAATTGAAAGATCAGCATAGCCAAAACAAGAACTACAAAACATAACAGAAACTATCTGAACAACATGGCGTGAAATGAGCAACATTCAAGAAGCGCAATGCGGTTTGTGGTTCATCGCAATGCGCTTGTAGGTTCATCGCAATGCAGTTTGTCTTTCACGCAATGCAAAAAACAGAATATACCAGAAAATATGCATCAACTTGACATGAAATTGAAAGATCAGCATAGCCAAAACAAGAACTACAAAACATAACAGAAACTACTGAACAACATGGCGTGAAATGAGCAACATTCAAGAAGCACAGAAACTGCAATGCCGTTTGTGGTTCACTAAAATGCAAAAAACAGAATATACCAGAAAATATGCATCAACTTGACATGAAATTGAAAGATCAGCATAGCCAAAACAAGAACTACAAAATATAACAGAAACTACAGAACAACATGACGTGAAATGGAAAGAAGTATAAATAATTTAGCAGAAACTACAATGCAGTTTCTATTTTCTTCAGTGCAGAAAACAGTTTTGATGCTCTTTTTCTTTCTTTTGTGATTTTTCGGTTTTTAGAGGTTTTCAAACCAAAACTAAACCCAAAACCTAAACTACATTGCAGAATGAAGAATGAACAGTAAGTAAAATTTCAGAACCCTAAAATCGAAGGCAAATTTGTGTTAGGGGTCATTTTCTTACGATTTTTTCCCCAAGAGAGTGCTAAACCCTTCAATCGTAGTCGTTGCTGGTCGTCGGTCGCCGGTCGCCGTTTCGATTTTGGGAAATAGGTTAGAACTGCTGAAAGAGAGAATGAAGAATCGGCTTCGATCGTTGGTGGTCTTCGATGATGGTCGCACGAATGGGTTGGTGGTCTTCGATGATCGTTGGTGGTCTGGAGGTTTCTGGAGGTGAAGTTGCGAGGTTTCTGGAGGTGAAGTTGAAACGTCGCGCGAATGGGTTGTGATTCAATTTTGGTTTCGGTTGATGTCGTTTTGGTTCTGTTTTGGCTTGATGTCGTTTTTCAGTTTTGGTTTAAAACTAAATACTGAAAATGGCATATGTTGTAATTTTCATATTTTGTAATGGTATTTTTGTTACATTTTGGTTTTTTGCCTTTTGCTAATTAGACTAAATTGTATTTTTTTCTACTAAATTAGTAAACTATATTATGCTTTAAAACTAAAGCTCCCTATTGTCTATTGATACAAAGTAAAGAGTGCTGGTAAAGGGATCTTAAAATTAATTGAGTACACTTTATTATTAAATTATTTATTAAATAGTAATGCTATTTAGACATACAAAATTAATTACATTAGCTGACGTGATCATGCCATGTCAATTAATGAATATTATTATGTGGATATTATTTTATTTATTTATTTATTAATAATTATTATTTTTTAAAAAGTGAAATAAAAAAATGAAAAACAAAAAGCTGGACTTTTTTTCGTCTCTAGCACACCCTTCTTCCTCCATCAAATTTACCTATCCCCATCAAAACCAGAGAAGAGATATAGATATACTCCAGGACTCCCTTCTTCCTCATCAAATTAACCTATTCCTTCAAAACCAGAGAAAAGATATAGATATACTAGATGTGAGAGCATATATTTTCGTCTCCAATCAACGCACGCCACATAGAAAAGAAAATTATCTTTTAAATTAATTAATTAAACTAGTTTATCTAGCCAATTAATTAATTGGGATAAATATCTTAATTAAAGGGATATTATCTTTATTTAATGAGATAATACCATTAATTTAGATATTATCCTAATAAAGAGAAGATAATATCATTAATTCAGATATTATCTTCATAAAAAGAGATAATATCGTTTAATTCATATATTATCTTCAATAAAGAGAAGATAATATCATTAAATCAGATATTATCTAAGTCCGACTCGATCCCTACGAATTTTGGTTGAGAATAAACTCAACATATTCTTTACGAAACCCTAGCTCCGAGGCTTCTATAAATAGATGACTTCATTCATCATTCAAGGTACATTCTAAACCTACTTCTAAACCCGAGAAAAATACCCAAAGCTCTGTCTCTCCCTCTCCACTCTCCATATTTTCTCCCCACGGCTCCGGCTGCCCGGTTCACACCATACATACAACTCCGTACTCTTTACTTAGCTATTGTTTTCTTATAAACACTTGAACTAAGAGGGCCTTTGGCCAACACCCCCTGAGCGTGTTATATCTACTCCAATCTTTTTTACAGGAATTAAGGAAGAGAGAGAAGGAAGATCGAAGGTTGAAGAATCACAAGACGAATATTCTCCCACGAGATTATTTGCACAAACATTTGGTGCTTTCATTGAGAGCACAAGTTATACTCAACGCGTGCTCAAGGAATCCGTTTCTCCTATTTTCCAATCCACCGAAGCCTTCCAAACAACCATGGTTGGAAGCAAACGCCTTAGGAGCAAAACCGCTACGATGGCTCAATCCGTGATGACCCAAAGCCACTCCACCCATGATCCCGCGATTGACATGGTGGCACCGCCACCTCTCACCACTGTGCCACCTACTGGACCCGTGGCCGGATCTAGCAACCTCTATGGCACCGCCACCGAGCATGGTGGAACCTCCTATCAAGGTGGGCTCGTTACCACCACTGACTTAGGCCCGGTCTTGGAGCAACTTCAAGCATTCACTCTATTGCCTCCGCGCTCGACGCACGCTCCTGCATACACCTCCAATGAAACCCTAGCCCGTGTGCAATTGGGCTCCACACACTTCTCTCCTCCTAATCCACGAAGTCAAGCAGATCTTAATCTGAGTGTTGACCAGCTAACTCAGAGAATGGACGACCAAAATAATTTGATGAGGCAACTCCTCAACCAAATAAACTTGGCTCAAAACCTTGGCCTTGGACAGCAAGACGAAGAGAGAAGGATGGACGAACGCGCCGATAGGTAGTTCGATGGGAACCAAGCAGGTCGAGCAAGAGTAAGCAAACAAGGAGATGGACAACAACGTGATCAGCTTGCCAACATGTCACAAGCATCCGCAAGCCACACTCAGAGCAACGTGTGAGAAAGGCTCGGCCCACGACTTGACGTCCGTGCTCGCCTGGGCCCGCAGGGAAATGTTCATGAAAGGCTAGGCTCCCAAGGAGGTCAAACTGACAATCGCTACAATGAGGATCGTGAAGAGAGGCACTCTGCTACCCGCTCGCAGAGAAATATTCACGAAAGGGCAGGCCCCTAAGGAGGTCAACCGATAACCCTCACAATGAGGACCATGAAGGAAGGCACTCCACTGCCCGCTCTCGGAGAACCACCTCGTTGCTAAGCTATAGAAAATCCCTTGCAAGCGCGATTCACCAACACGCCTCATAGGCGGTGCACGAGAGGGTCGACCTCACGGCACTCAATGATGAGGTCAATCGCGTCGCCAAATCGCGAAGGTCGCCAACGTGATCAACCAGCAATGTGTGCGGAAGACGTTGAGGAGCTTATGAATGACCGACTTCAAGACTTGAAGACTATCAGGAACCTCGAGGATGCACTACGTAAGGAGATGGACCAGGCGATCTCTACTCCTTTCACCCCGAAATTGAGTAGGCTCGCCCCGGCGATTCTTAACACCTTTGTTTATACATTTCAAAGGGGATTCCGATTCCGAGAGCCACTTAAAACACTTGAAAAGTGTCATGGTACTTCACAAGGCCGACGACGCACTAATGTGCAAGGTGTTTGCAATGACCTTGTGAGGAGCAGCTCAAGACTTGTTCTACACCCTACCATCCGGGTCAATCAGCAGTTTCAAGGAGTTGGCTTATGTCTTCACTAAATAGTACACCTCTTACCGGACGATCAAGAAGAACCCTGACCACCTGTACAACCTATGCAAGAAGTTCGATGAATCTCTTCAAGATTACATCAAGAGATTCAAAGCAAAAAAGGCCAACACTGTAGGATGTGACGACCGGATTGCGTCATCTGCCTTCAAGAAAGGTCTTCCAGCTGAACACGACTTGTACCGCGAGCTGACTATCACTCCTAGCCAAACTATGACAAAGGTCTACGAGACCACAGAACTCTACACGCTCTTGGATGACGATCGAATCGCCGCAAAGAAGTCTACAAAGCAGGAAGATCAGTCGACTAAACGGGCAGGCCAAAGAAGCGATGGATTTAGCAACAAGAATAAGGACAAGCACAGGTCACACCCACAAGGGGATGGTAAGGTAGGAGAGAACTACACCAAGTTCAAATCCTAGCCTAAGTGAAAAACAAACCTTGGGTAAGAAGACTGCCACCCTTGAAAGGAGATCCGGACAAGAGGGATACTAGCAAATACTGTGCCTTCCATGGGACGCACGGACACACTAAGAACAACTACTTCGCTTGGAAAGCACACCTTAAAGAACTCGTGAGAGAAGGTCACTGCACGAAATTCATTGCGAAGCGGCCATCCAGCGGATTAAAGATCATGACACCGCCAAGGAGCCGCCCAAAAGGTCATAATGATTAACACAATCCTAGACGACTCGAGGAATTTGGGCTGACCAGCAAGGAAAAGAAGAGAAAGATCGACAGGCCACTATGATCTCCCAAGTCTCGACCGACCTTCACCAGCGAAGACGATCCTGTAATCGGCTTCCAAAAGAAAGATCGATAGGCCTCGATATGCCACATAACGACGCCCTTGTCATCAGCATTCAAATTGCTCAGGCCATGGTTGACCGAATCCATGCAGACGAGGGCAGTGCAGCCAACATCCTACAATTGGCGGTCATCCAACAGATGAGCTTAGAGACAAAGATCAATAACGACGCCCTTGTCATCAGCATTCAAGTCGCTGATCTGGCTTCAATGGGGCAACAACAGTTACTATGGGCACAATAGATCTCGACATTTACTCATCACCAATAATCAACTCGCAAACGTTCATGGTCATTGATGAAGCCTCACCCTACAATGGCATTCTGGGCGACCATGGATCAGCAAAATCAACGCCGTCACCTCCGCTACACATCGAAGATTCGCTACCCAATCCCTAGGGGCGGTATCGGTCAAATCAATAGTGATCAGCTTGCGCGGAAATGCTCACTCAAGGGTCAAGAAAGGCAAGCAAACACTTTCTCCCTATGAATCAGGCAGATCTAAAGGAAGTAGAACAAGCAGAGGAGAAAGCGGATCCCATTCCCGACGGCGGACCAAAAGGAAAGGGAATAACTACTCCCCAATAGCAATCAAAGAATCATGACCAAGTCGAGGGAATCCATCCGGAGGTCTATCTTGAAGAAGGATGGAAGCCCGAGGAGGACGTTGAGTTAGTACCCCTTGATCCTGATAAGCCAGAGAGAACAGCGCGGATCGGCTCGTGCCTAAGCTTAGGAGGAAAAGGCGAGCTTGTAGCCTTCCTCCAGAACAACAAAGACGTATTTGCATGGTCACCATCCGACATGCCTGGCATCGATCCCCGGATCATCGCCATCGCCTACACGTCAACCTAGCTATCAAGCCTGTAGC
This sequence comes from Prunus mume, assembly GCF_029339155.1. Taxonomy (NCBI): domain Eukaryota; kingdom Viridiplantae; phylum Streptophyta; class Magnoliopsida; order Rosales; family Rosaceae; genus Prunus; species Prunus mume. The sequence continues at coordinate 23,588,455 of NC_142703.1, read as the reverse complement.
GCAGAAGAGACGCAACTTTGCCCCTGAGACGGTTGCCATCATTGAAGCCGAGATCGACAAGCTTCTAGCTGCGGGTTTTATTGAATAAGTCTCCTACGCAGAATGGCTGGCGAACGTTGTTCTAGTAGCGAAGAAAGATAAAGGCCTGTGGAGAGTGTGCGTCGACTACACCGACCTTAACAATGCATGCCCTAAAGACAACTTTCCACTTCCAAGAATTGATCAGCTCGTTGATTCAACTTCCGGCAATCAACTGCTAAGCTTCATGGACGCTTACTCCGGCTACAACCAAATCATGATGCATGAAGATGACAAGGCAAAGACCTCCTTCATCGTTGAAAATGTACATATTGCTACGAAGTCATGCCCTTTGGGTTGAAGAACGCCGGAGCAACCTACCAAAGGCTGGTGAACAAAATGTTCAAGGAGCAAATCAGCAATACTATGGAGGTCTACGTAGACGACATGCTAGTCAAAGCTCCCAAGCGAGCAGACCACATCAAGAACCTTGCCGAGGCATTTAGCCTACTCCAAAAATACAACATGAAGTTGAACCTGAACAAGTGCACATTTGGAGTCTCGTCCGGCCGATTCTTTGGATACTTAGTCACCCAAAGAGGAATTGAGGCACATTCAAATCAAATAAAGGCTATACTCAACATGAAGTCACCGGCCACAATAAAGGAGATACAAAGTCTAACGGATAGGGCGGCAGCTCTCAACCGATTCCTTTCAAGATCTACCGACAAATGCAGACCATTTTTCAAAGCCTTGAAGAAGGGACACAAAGACAAGTGGGATGACGAGTGTGAAGTAGCTTTTCAAAACTTGAAAACTTACCTCACCTCACCTCCATTACTCTTAAAACCGATACCAGGCGAAGACTTGTACATCTACAGCGATGTCCAACTCATGTCACCTCTCATCCGAGAAGAGTCAGCACAACATCGTATTCTACACTTCAAAAGCTCTCCTTGATGCAGAGACTCGCTATCCGAAAATGGAGAAGCTCATTTTTTCACTTGTGGTTTCTGCGAGAAAACTTAGGCCCTACTATCAAGCACACCAGATTATTGTCATAACAGAATTTCCTTTGAGATCGATCCTTCACAGCCCTGAAGCTTCACAGCGACTCATGAAATGGGCTATCGAACTCAGTCAATACGACCTCCTCTACCGGTCGAAGATTGTTATAAAAGCCCAAGCTTTAGCAGATTTTGTTGTAGAGTTTACTCCCACAGCCGAAGGAGAGAAGATGGTCACGAAAAGCAAGGAAAAAGCAGACGACACCTCCCCCACCGATTCGAACCTACCTAACGACATGTGGCAGTTGCATGTAGACAGAGCATCAAATCACAAAGGAGCAGGAGTAGAAGTCGTCATAATCACCCTAGACGGAACCTTGTTGGAACAAGCTATCACACTAGGCTTTTCTGCTTCAAACAACGAGGCAAAATATGAGGCATTGCTTGTAGGACTGCGCCTAGCAAAAGAACTGTCAATCAAGAGATTGGCCATTTATTCGACTCCCTGATCACGAATCAAGCCTCAAAGTAGTACATGGCAAAGCATCCAAGGATGGTCCAGTACCACCAATCGAAAATCTGATATGCAAAGGAGTCCAACTTACGAATAAAGCCCATACGCTTGAGAGCTTGAAAAAAAAAAAATTTCATCTCCTACATGCCACACAAGCGCCATGCAGAAGTGGGGCATTTAGGAGCATATATTTTCGTCTCCAATCAAGGCACGCCACATGGAAAAGAAAATTATATCTTAAATTAATTAATTGAACCAGTTTATCTGGCCAATTAATTAATTGGGATAAATATCTTAATTAAGGGGATATTATCTTTATTTAATGAGATAATACCATTAATTTAGATATTATCCTAATAAAGAGAAGATAATATCATTAATTCAGATATTATCTTCATAAAAAGAGATAATATCATTTAATTCATATATTATCTTCAATAAAGAGAAGATAATATCATTAAATCAGATATTATCTAAGTCCGACTCGATCCCTACGAATTTGGGTAGAAAATAAAGTCAGCATATTCTCTACGAAACCCTAGCCCTGAGGCTTCTATAAATAGATGACTTCATTCATCATTCAAGGTACATCTAAACCTACTTCTAAACCCGAGAAAAATACCCGAAGCTCTCTCTCTTCCTCTCCACTCTCCATATTTTCTCCCCACGGCTCTGGTAGCCCGGTTCACACCATACATTCATCATTCAAGGTACATCAAATTCAAGAAAAACAACAAAATTACAAGAAGATAACCAGAGGATTTTGATTTTGATTTTGAATTTTGGTGTTTTGAGGGTTTTTCAAGAATCAATAATCATCATCTTCGATTATAAGTGAGCAGTGACCATCAGATCTAGAGTATTTGGAGAGCACCAATGCATGGGATGTGAGTGGAAGCAGCATGGCGGAGATGGTGATGGCGGCATCGTTGACGGGTAAGGCGGAGATGTCGGTGTAGTGGGACATAGAGAACTTGCAGATCCCCAAGGTCTGTGACACCCATGCCATCTCCCAGAACATTAGTTCTGCACTCATTAAGATGAAGAAGAAGGGAGTGCTAGAGACGAAGAGTCCAGGGATGCTAGGGTTTTTTATTTTTTGTTTTTAATAATTATTTAAAAAAAGAAATAAATAAAAAATAAAATCTACATGACAATTTCATTAATTGACGTGGTATGACCACATCAACTGCCACATAAGGTGGTCAACTAATGTGGTCAATTTTGTGTGTCTAAATAGCATTACTCTTTATTGAATTATTAATTTATTCTAATATAAAATTAGGATTCTAGAGCATTAGGAAATATTGCAAAACCGTGCAAGGTCCAGACCATCTAGACTTGAGCTTTCTGGGAAAGAGTCGAAGACGAGAGTTGTGAGAAGAACTTTTTGGCGCACTTAAAAATCTTTCTGAATAATATGTTTATCGTGCCTTTGATTAGTACGTTCTTTATAAATCTTTGCAGTCTCATATGCATCATTCCGGAACTCATCCATCTCATTCAATTGCAAGGTTCTCTTTTCACCGGTGGCTTGCATGTCGAAATTAAGTGTCTTGATAGCCCAATAAACTTTATACTCAAGTTCCAAGGGTAAGTGACAAGCTTTCCCAAAAATAAGTTGAAAAGGGGACATAACTACGGGTGTTTTGTATGCTGTCCGATAAGCCCATAGTGCATCATCCAATTTCAAGGACCAATCTTTCCTTGAGGCACTAACTGTTCTTTCTAAGATGTGTTTTGTAATAACCCGATCCTAAATTAATATTTAATTATTAAAGTATTCAAGTAAAAGACAATTTTATCTCGAGAAAATTTTAATGGGTTTAAAGTTGACATTTTGTTCGAGAAAGAATTTAAGGATCTTAGTAGTACCATTGCGTAGAGCTCATCGATACGAGTTCGTAGACATGCGGCATGCTTAATTCTGAGTTGTAATGGAGGAAATGTCTAAAAACGAAAATGACGTAATGGAAATTTTTAAATGTGTTACTGTGGCAAACAATACCGCTACAGTAACCTGCCTATTTTATAAAAAATTCTTATTTTTCCTTTTCCCCCTCTCTCTTCGCTCACAAGACCTCCCTTTCTCTCTCTCACATCGCTCATCCGAACCATTTTTGGGTCGCCACCACCACCTGAAACCACCAAACACGACGGGGTTGGTACCAAAAGAACTAGCACGTTGTTCTCTTAATACCCCACCCTTTAGCCGCCACCATTGCCGCCGCATTTGAAAAATACCAAAAAGTCGCCGGTTTTACCCAAAGTTTTTGTGCTCGTTTCGGCGATTCTGACCACCAAATTTATCGATCCAGGTATGTTTTCTCATCCTTTCAACGTGACTTAGCTGATGGTTAGGTTGGGTAGAATCGATTTTTGCATTTTGGAACTCGTTTTATCTTTTAAAGTTCCAGCCAGTTTTCGGCTAAAGTTTCAACAAGTTCTGACCACTTTTGGCCATGATCCAAGAACAAAAGTTGCTCCACTCATTATTCTGATCGTGTAAGTATAGGTCCTGACCAGTGGTTTGGAGATTTTTCAATCGCTGAAATTATTATGGACACCCATGCGTTGCTGGAACATGTGGTGCCGCGTGGGCCACTTTGTGGCTAGTCTTTAAGTCCTAAAATGATCCCCATGTCGTCCTGAGCATGACGGTATGCTCGAATTTCAATTTGGTTACCGTTTGATTGTCGATTAGATATCGCATACTAGACATTATCCGGGTTTGATATGTTCAAACCGTTGGATCGACTTCATTTTGAAATATGTTGATCTAGGTATCTCTAGGATTGTGTAGGAATTCGCGGATCGATAAACAGAGTCCCAGATACTCCAATCCAATAATTTAAAGTTTAGATAAACAATAACCATCCGATCGTGCGATCTGAACTATCCAATCGTTCGATTCGAACCAAACTTGCAAGACAGGTATAGTAAACCTTATTTATTTATTATTAGTATGAGTATTATTAAAGTATGACTTGGTGATATTGGATTATTCAAATGTTAACGAGTTATCAGGTAATCGCTTTTACTTTCTAAGGGTATTATACTATGTTTGTTTGTGTAAAGTTGGGAACGGTTTATTAACTAAATTTTGGTGTGGACGATAAATTAATTAAATTTCTTATTATATGTTTAAATTTAATACACATACTCAGTGGCTTGAAAATGATGAATCATGGCCACAAGATCAAGTGATTAAAAAGTTGTCCAGTTAAGTTATTTTGGAATTTGATAACGTATTCATGTTGTTCTAAGAGTTGAGATCCGTTTTAGATGGCAGAACGATTTATTTGGTATAAAGAGGCTTGAGGCCATAAGGATTTGATGTTTGGAATTCTATTATTGTGCATGCTGAATAGTTGTGGATATTTAAATTGCTTGTTATACATGTGAAAAAGTTTGGGAAACGAACAAATTACAGGGGAGACTTTGTCGAATGTTTTGCAGAAGTCAAACCCTAAAGAAACTTTGGATTTAGTTAGAAGGGCAATTTGATCAATTGTGCTCGACACCCTCCAGGTGTCGGACACGCATAGAGTTCGCCACAGATTTCAAAGTGGAATTTGGGTCCGGTCTTGTCATGTTTTAATTCTCGATTTGAAACCTCTATTTGCCCACTAGTTTGGGGATGGTAAGGAGTGGCAACCTTATTTGTAATACCATATTTAGAAAGAAGTGAATTAAAAGAAAGTTTACAAAAATGCGTACCTCCGTCACTAATAATGGCACGCAGAGTACCAAAATGAGTGAAAAATGTTGGACAACATCATTTGATCTTGGTGAGAAATTTTCCCAATTCTTTGACAATGATCACAAGTTTGGACAAATGTATGAGCATCCTTGAATAAAGTTGGTCAAAATAATCTTGATTGCAGTACCTTAGTCGGGGTTTTGGTGGCTCCGAAGTGACCTCCACATGCTAGTGAATGACAATGATGAAAAATATCAACCATCTCGGACTCATTCACGCATCTTCAGAAAACTTGATTGGGGAAATGCTTCCATAAATAAGGATCATCCCAATAATAATGCTTCACTAGTGAGATGAACCTTTTTTTGTTGTTGGAAAGTTATGTAGGGTGGAAGGACATTACTAACCAAATAGTTGACATAGTCGGCATACCAAGGAGCGACGGAAGATTAGATGGCCAAGAGTTGCTCGTCGGGAAACATATCGGCTATAGGTGTGGCAGTAGCTAGTTTTCCTCGACTCCATCTTGGATCAACCGATATGAATGATCTACAACGACAATTTCAAACCCCTTTTTGTCTCTTATTTCCAAATCAAACTCTTGTAGTAACAATATCCATCGAATCAACCGTGGTTTGCATCCTTCTTTGATAATAAACACTTCAAAGCGGAATGATCGGTGTAAACAATTACCTTAAAACCAATGAGATAGGAATGAAACTTGTCTAAGGCAAAGACAACAGCTAGTAGCTTTTTCTCGATTGTGGCATAATTCAATTGTGCATCCTTGAGAGTTCGGCTAGCGTAGGAAATCACATGAAGCAATTTGTCTTTCCTTTGGCCCAAAACAGCCCCCTACGGCATAGTCACTAGCATCGCACATAATTTTGAATGGTACTTCCTAATTTGGTGCAATATCTACTGGAGTGGATGTGAGTTTCAACTTTAGAATCTTGAAAGCCTCCAAGTATTGATCATCAAAGTTGAATGTGACATCCTTAAGAGTTATTTTTCATAATGGCTTCGTAATTTTTGAAAATCCTTAATGAAATGACGATAGAACCCAGCGTGACCATGGAAGCTTCGGATTCCCTTCACGGAGGTAGGTGGTGGCAGATTAGTAATAGTATTGATCTTGGCTTTATCAACCTCAATTCCTTTGGTTGAAATCTTGTGCCCAGGGACTATTCCTTCTCTTACCATAAAATGGCATTTTTCCCAATTCAAAACCAAGTTAGTTTCTTCGGAGTGTTGTAGAACTAATGCTAAATTTGAGAGACAAGAGTCGAATGATGACTCGACAACAGAGAAATCATCCATGAATACTTCAATAAAGCGTTCCACCATATCAGAGAATATGCTCATCATGCAACATCTTAAAGTAGCAGTGGCGTTGCACAAACCTAATGACATTCTTCTATAGGAAAAGGTACCAAAGGGGCATGTGAAGGTAGTCTCTTCTTGGTCTTCGGGCTCTATTGAGATTTGATTATATCCTGAATAGCCATCTAGAAAACAATAATAGGCATGGCAAGCCAACCTCTCCAACATTTGATCAATAAATGGTAAGGGGAAGTGATCCTTACAAGTTGCGGTGTTGAGCTTCCTATAATCAATGCACACACGCCAACCAGTCACAGTCCTGTAGGAATGAGCTCATTGTTGTCATTCTTTACTACCGTGACTCCTCCTTTTTTTGGCACTACCTGGACTGGGCTTACCTAATTACTATAAGAAATTGGATAAATAATTCCGACATCCAGAAGCTTGACAACTTCGGCACAAACAACTTCCTTCAGATTTGGATTTAGCCTTCTTTGATTTTCTATCATCGGCTTGAAATTTTCCTCCAATGAAATTCTATGCATGCATGTAGAAGGACTAATTCCTTTATTATCCACAATAGTCCATCCAATAGCTGTTATATGCTTTTTTAGAATTTGTAGTAATTTTTCTTCCTCCTCTTCAAGTAAATCAGAGTTAATAACGATGGGGAGAGTTTGAGATGTACCAAGATAGGCATACTTTGAATGCGATGGTAGTGGCTTCAAGGTGAGGGTTGGTGCGACAATGGTGCTTGGAATGGGATTGGTGGCGATGACACCAAGTGGATCGACCAGACTTAGTTCTAATGGATCTTTCAAGTACTCCGCTTCGAATTGTTGTCGAACAACATGATCTATTGCCTCTAATTGGAAACAATACTCTGAATTAATGGGGTATTTGGTTGCATCAAGAACCTTTTTCTATGTCAATTAATGCCTTTGTCTATTGCTAAAAGAATTGGTTTGGGAAAATTAAAAAACTACTATTTATTTGCAGTGGCGGATAGATCACTTACGTATCCTCACGAAATTCTTCAAGATGTGCTAGTGAAGGTGGATAAATTCATACTTCTAGCTGACTTCATAGTCTTGGATATGGAAGAAGATGTCCACATTCCAATTATTTTAGGCCGCCCATTCCTCATTACTGGAAGAACATTACCAAATGCCAATGGTGCAAGGAATAGAAAAACTCCCTGGATCCTTTCACTTAGGTAATAGTTGCCTTTGTATTGCTACACTGTACTCCTCCGTAAATTTCACCGTCTTTGTATTATCCAAACATCTCTTTTTGCTTAAGATGTCCTTGAGGAACTTTCTATATCTCAGCATTTGGTCTAGTGCTTCACCAAATGGAATGGTAATTTGCAATTTCTTAAAAATTTCAATAAATTTGGAGAACTGTGCATCCTTCTTATTTTTCTTCAGGCATTGTGGAAAAAGAATCGGTGGAACATAGGATTTTGGGATGAGATTTGCGGATGCTTGCTCATTGGTCTTAGAAGAAAAATTTATTGTCATTGTTGCTAAATTTTCGGTGGAGCTTACGGTAGTGGGTAGGCTATTGTCTTAAGCTCTTTTTGTTTCTCTCAACTATTGGTGGTGCTTTTCTAAGTCCAAATCTATAGCAATTTTGATGGGTCTCCCATTTCGAAGTGTAATTGCCTTCGCATGCTCTTGATTTTTCGAATTAACCTCAGATTGGCTAGGTAAAATTCTCTCTCTCTCTCTCTCTCTCTCTCTCTCTCACTCATACAGTAAGTGCATTCGCCAATTGATCCATTTGAACTTTTAAATTTCTAATGGAAGCGATTTGATTTTGTAGGGTCATCACCGTCTTGCTCATGAATTGATTTGTATTTGTGGCGAGTAGTACGATTATGTCTTCCAAGTTATTTTTCTTCCCTTGTGGTTGAAAACCTAGTGGTTTTTGTACGTTCTACTTATTGCTCCATGAAAAATTGGGATGTCTTTGCCATTCCTAGATTGTATGTGTTGGAGAATGGATCATTGCCGGGACGTCTATAGGTATTCAAGATGTTGGCTTGTTCTTGCAAAAATTATGGGAAATCAACCCCATGTGGACAAGATATGGTGGCATGACCGAGAACAGTAAAACTAGAGCAAATCTCTTGTGTTGGTCCTCTCCCATTCATAGCAAGCAAGATGTCCAATTTACTGGTTATAGCATCAACCTGCTCTTTAGAAGCAAAATCATTAGAACTACCAATTTCATAAACTCTAGCATGCTTACTTCTTGTATCAAAATGTTGTGTTTCGATTGCTAACGTATCAAACAAAGTTTGACATTCAGTTCGCGTCTTGTTGTTAATAGATCCACCTGCATCATTGCAGCCTTAATCGAACTGGTTAGTGCCTTGTAAAAAATACCCATGAGAACTAGAATAGGAAAGCCATGACAAGGACATTGTATTAAAAAATTATTGAACCATTCCCAAGCTTCTGAAAATGACTCATCGGCCTGTTGACTGTATTGCATGATTTTATTCCTTAGTGCATTAGTTTTTGAGTAGAAAAGAATTTCTCCAAGAACTTGTTTTGAACCTCCGTCCAGCTAGTCAATAATCCATGCCTTAAGGAGTTTAGCCATGTCTTTACTTTATCTTTCATAGTGTAGGGAAAAACTTTCATCCTGAGACGTTCTTCGGTGACTCCCCCTGTCAAAGCCATGTTAGAAACCATGTTAAAAATATCTCTAATGTGAGCTAAAGGATCTTGAGAACTTAATCCATGGAAAGAAGGCATCATATTAAAGTGGATATTTTTCAATTCATAATTTCTGGTAGCTGCAGGGAGAATGATGCTTGAGGGTGACGTCGGAATTGTTGGGATATTGTTGAGGCCCAAAATATTCACGGTTCGGCCCAAATAAATTCTCGGCCCAATGTGATGCTTTACCAAGAAGAAACCCGATTTGGGCATGCGAAAGTTCATCATATGCGCTTGCACACATGCCACGCCAAACGACACGCCACGCTAAGCAAGGAATTATCATTCTGCACCTAATCACGCCACAAGCTTAAGTGAGCCCCAAGCCACTCAAATACCCGGGGCTTGCTTGAGTGGGTTGTGGCATGGATGGTGATAAATCAACATGAGGCCCATTGATGGACCAAGAAATGGAAAGTCTCGGGTTGCTTGGGAGCCTCGAGACTCAAGCCCATTTCTTAGGCCCAAACATGTGGGTAAGCACAAGAGAGAAAAAATAGCCCAAAAGCCCAAGCAAAATAACCTAGCCAAGAGATAACCCAACCAAAAAATAATAAGCCCAAATCAAGAAGCCCAACAAGCCCATTCGCTTAGAAAGCCATCTTGGCCCTTAGAAAAAAACCAAAATAGCCCACAAGAGCTTCAGCCTTTTGAAAAACAGAGAACACGTGAAGGAGTAGATGGCAGGCTCCTTAAGCAAAGCTGCTGAAACCAGTCCCAAGCCAAAGACATCCAAAGAACCGATGAATACCATCCCGCATGCTGTCAGAAGCATCCCTTGGACCAGCATACATTTGCACCTCTTTTCCTTCATCAGATTCAGCCAAGGAAGAGGAAAGAAAAGAAGAAAAACAGCAAACCAAGATTGGAAGCTCTCATTGCACAGCCGCGGGAAAGGGGGATGTTGAGCCCCCAAATCCCCTGAATTCATGAAGATAGACAGAAGCAATCTTTGCCAAGAAAGGGAAGTCAGAGAAGGGGAGGAGAAAGGGAGAAAAGCTCAGCCAAAGTAAGTAGAAGCCATTAGGGTTTCTTGAAAAATGGTGATTTCCGGCAGCTATAAATTGAGCCTTCCCCTACCCAACAAACTCAACTCACAACCTGCAGAGAGCAAGCTTTTCTCTCTATCTTGCAAAACTCAGACTCGTGCACTGTTCATCTTCTTCTCCAATTTGTTTTTCTATGCCAGAAGAACTCTGCCTTTCTTTTTCCTCTTTCCCTAGTCGAATTCCTCACAAAACACCTCATTCCTTACTTAAACACTTTCTTTTCTCATAAACCAAGCCTAATTTCTCTCTTAGTGCTAAACCCATGTTGATTTTGCTCCCATGCCACATGCCACTCATGCTGAGCTGAAAAGACTATCTGTAAGCATGCCAAAACTATCTGCAAGTTACCATTATTCTCGTTGGTGAAGATAACCAAAATACTTCCTAAGGCTCTACTGCCTTTTCGAGGTATTTTGGGGCTTAATTTTCGAACTCAGGCTCAAGGGGCAATTTCTTCCATTTTGCCCTTTGGCGGTCAGGCCCGTAGTAGCTGGAAGAAAAAGCCCTACATAAATTGGCGACTCTGGGATTAAGCCACTGTCTGCACCAATGCCTCCAAAGAAGAAGACCAAAAGCAATAAACCGGAGGAAATAAAGAGATAAGAGCATTCCCTCTTTCTTTTTCTTTTTCCTTTCGTTGGCTATCTACTTTGTAGAACAAACATAATATAGATTACTCACATGCTCCCTTTGCTTGTGTCTTAGATATCCATTCTCAAGCAAAACAATATCTTGCAAGACGACTGGGGGCTTCAGCCAACGTGTAAGCCCGACCACCGTCAAGCGGTTGAGGCTAGCTCTGCGTTCACCTCTCCGCCATGATACATCATCAGCAAGTCTGGCCATCACCGTAAATCACCTTCATAGCAGCCCTCACCTCTCTAGAGTTGTGAAAACACGGTGAGAGAAGGAGAAGGAACACTTGCTCAACACTCTCAGCCTCATCTCTGTGAATGGCTTCACCAAGCATTATATCGGTCATGTGCAAGGGACCCAAGCCTCCAAACAACAAACAAGAAAACAAATGCTCTCATGTTTCCTACCCAACATCTCAACACACTGCCATTATCATCTATTCCTTAGACAAATCTCTCTCTATACTTCCAGTCATAGAGGTTCAAGCACCACTGAAAGAGCCACCTGGAAGGGTAACAGAGCGATACCAAAATCCAAACACCACTCCTGGAAGAGTCGCTGCCAGAAGCACATGCTACCACCGAATCATGCCAAACTGTCACCGTTGCAACAAAGGGATATCCCAAGTTCATCATGCCATGCAATAACCCAAACAAATACTAAGAAGGCCATGTTGCAAAAGTTTTTGTAGCCTATGCCCATCAAATCCTTTTCTGATGATTATGGTGCACTTGGGGGCTGAGGAAGGAATTCATTGCAATCACCACAGCAGTGATTGAAAACCCCAAATGAGCTTAAAATCCATTATTACCAAAACCACTATTCCCAGACCAAAAATCTCCTTGAAATCCCAATTATGTTACTATGACCTCCAAGTTCGCCATCACTTGTTATTGTAACCCAACACATTTGCTGCAGTGACCACATACAAAGCTCAAGCTTCAATAGCCAAGTCCAAGCTTTTGGTTCCTAAAACATGTTCGCAACAGCTGCAACAAACAATACCTAAGTTGCCATAACTGATATGCTCCAACGCCTCAAGCACTTTCTAAGCCTTGACCATTCCAATGACCAAGTTTAGGAGTCAAAACCAAAAGGCTATCGGGATGTCTCAATTGCCACAATTCCATAATCAAGCATCATTAAGCCCCGAGCCTTAGTCAAGAAATCCAAGCACTATGCTTTACTCAAGAAGGAAAACATCTCAATTCATGGCAAATGAAAAGAAAATATTGCAAAGGTAGTGCTATGATACTGCTGGAAGAACCTAAATGCTGTCAAGATGAAGTTTATTTTACCAAGCAATTAGAATTTTTGAAGCGATGTCAAGCTTTCAAGAAAAGGGGTGCTAAAAGCGTATTTTCCTATATTCATCCATTCTTCACCTGCAACATCCACCACTGCTTGCCATACTCTAAGGAAGATCTTACACGCCGAGATACATGATAAAACTCTAAGAGGCAAGCTATTGACAAGGACCCCTTGCCAAAACGAAGGGGAAAGTAGATGGCTACTGTCATTACGTGCTTTGATGACTTGCTCGACGACGACGTATTGTGCCACCTGTGGAAGAATGACCCAAAGAAACCGGAGGCTATGTGGGAACCTTGTGGAAATATGAGGAAGGCCAACTTGAGCAAATATTCAAAATCTGCAAGCTATAACACCCCATGGCTACTTGCTAATTGATGGGAGAATGGTTCCAGCAGTGAAGTATTCACGTTGGACATGCTGGAAGGAAGCCACTCGGAGGCTTCATTTGGTCATCAAGATTATCAAGAAGTAGCTATTGTAACCTCTCATAACTTCACAGAGGTTGAAGAAAGTACAATGGGTTAGGAGCTGCAAATCACTCTTTGATTAGTTTGGTTATGAGCTGCAGGCAAGCAAAGCAGCAACTGTGGCTCTGTTAAATATCTCTACAGAGCATGGCATCCTAGTACAACACATGCCGAATACATGCCAACCTAAGCCGCAAGCTTTCGTGCTATTGCAAGTCATGCACAACCTTGGGCCCTTTCATACTTGGGGGCTTAATTTGATGGGGATTGGATGATGCTGGAACGGATTGGCGGTGCAAGGTAAACAAAGTAGTCATTTGACAAGGCTGGCCTTTAGGTCTCTGTGATCTCTGCTGTAAATCTGAGCGATTAGCTGATCTGAGCGATTCGGCTGATCTGCTCGCATTTCTTCCGATTACGGCTGATTTGGAGCGATTCGGCTGATCTGAGCGATTCTGTCTGCATTTCTTCCGATTCTGGGCTGGCGATCTGGAGCGTTCTGGCTGATCTTCTTCCAAGGCATCAAAAGATTGGATGATGCTGGAACAACACGATACAACACCTGGAAGCTTTATAAAGCCCGAGTAGAAATCATGCACATATTGGTTCGACCCTTTGGGGAAGGTGGGAAGCTATTTTGTCAAGCCTAGAATCTAGATAAGCCATGCAAAAGAAGCTTTCGAAGATTTTGCTTCTAAAAAAAAAAAATTTCAAGCAGTTCATAAAGACAATTCTGGCCAACAAAGCAGTACATATACACATCTACACAGGAAATATGCAACATGCCTCAAGCATTCGGAAATTCATACAAGCTTCGGTAGTTTAATATCAAAATTACAAAGGCATAACGACGCATCGTGTCATTAGAGTCTCAAAAAAAAAAAAACAACACTACAAACAAAGCAAAATAAAATTGCATGTGCTGAAGGTTCACGCGCCCTTGAGTCACAAAGAAAAGCAGGATCATGTGCCAAGCTAAACGGTCTCCAAGCTAAGGATGAGCAATGCAAAAGATAAAAGAATATGTGTAAAAAAATGGTCACTTTGGAATATGTAATAAAAAAAAAGAATATAATGGATGAGTGAGTACACTGTAGGCTAAGGGAATGTCCGAAAAGAACAAAGGAAGCCCGGAGATAATCTGTCATTTGCCTCGTCACGCATTCAAGATCACAACGAAATACCCTTAGCAAGAAGAAGGGCATGCATCTCCTGCACGATTCTCCAACTCCTGTTGTTTAATATTCAAAGCGTCCGCAGCAGCCTCACTTTATCGAGTCATGCGATAATTGTATACCCCGAATGGCCCGTGCTCCAAAGATCGCGTGCTAAGTTCTTCACAAGTTTGAGAAGAAATTCCACACGAAAACCCAGAATTACGGCCTCACATATCGCGTCTCACCAGCAAAGTAGTTTGTGATCTGTAATGTCAAGGAGTTGCATGGTGTCCATCCCGTGAAGTACTAAGCCGAGGGCTCGAAGGGCAGTGCACCTAGAGAAAGAAGAGGTGACATCTGTAGCTTCCATCAAACTTCCGTATTTATCCATAAACCTTTTCAAAGCTTCAACCGTCTCCGGATACACGAGGGCACCTTGAAACGCCACATGACCATCGAATCTGTGGCAAAGCGAAAGAAGTTCATCAATGGATCTGAGAATGGTGACACCACCATCAAAAAAGGCTTTGAATGCCGTGTAAGAGTTTTCCCAATCTCACCAAGACATGCCTTTCTCGAATGAATGCCCTTTTGAGGAACCTGCGATAAAAGCACCACCATCCTTATAGCTATTGTCAATAATCTCGGCAAAGGGAGGTGCTCTTTGGAAGATGCAAGGCAGCGCCGGCAGCTATGTCGCATGTTCGAGAAGAGGATGAGTAGGAGGCAGACTGGAAGGTGCAGGCGCCGTGCAGCTATGTTGGATGTTCAGAAGAGGAGAAGTAGAAGGCAGCATTGGAAGATGCAAGGCAGCGCCGGCAGCTATGTCGCATGTTACGAGAAGAGAATGAGTAGGAGGCGCTTCTTTGGAAGGTGCAGGCGCCGGCAGCTATGTTGGATGTTCCGAGAAAAGAATGAGTATGAGGCAGCATTGCTAGAAGGAGCAGGGCATTGTCTACCCCTACATCGGATGTCCCAAGAACATAGGGGCTATGGGAATCATGCCGTCATGCGCTATTGCTAAAGCCAAGGGGAACACCTGCGCATGCAGACAATCTTGGGAAAAGTCACAGAGGAGGAATTTCCCGAACCATAATGATACAAACGCAGCAAGACAACACTGGCTCTTCGCCTACTGCAACATCTTCACAAGCATTCTTGAGAAATGGAGGGGGCCTTCCCCTCTTCAATTGATCATCCGTTGAATAAAGGTAGCCACTAATAATTGACAACGGGTTAGTGAATGCCATGGCAGGTCTTGACAAGCGATGAATCCCTGCAAGAATTGCCAACAAAGAATACGCTGAAAAAACGGCAAAGCATAAAGCTAGTTCTCTGTGTTAAAGCCAAGCAATCTCCACACTAGCATGCAAGCCCTATGAACTTTACAAGCCAAGCCAAGGAAAGCAAACTATCTCATGCCAAGCGAAATGCATAAACAAAAAAATATTTTTGAAGCATCATGCAATCTATTACTCGAGCTCATGATGAGCAAATTTCCCATTCCATGCTCAATCAATCATTCCAGCAGACCCATTTTCACAAAGCAAGTGCTACAAACTGAGCACTATTTACCTCATAGTAACCTTTTTCACAAAAACGAAATACCTACGAGTTACACATCCTTGCAGACCCATCATACACATGTTTATGCCTATCCTTATAAAGCCAAAAAAATAAACAGTTACCCATGACCAAATTCTAAGCTCATAAAGAAAAAAAGAAACCAATGGTGCTTTTCTCAAAGCTTTCAATAGCCTCTAATCCTATGCATTAATCATACGATTACAAGCATGCGCTCGTGATGCATATAGTTCAACAACAAAAAAGCGGGTCAAGAACGCAGCACACGCAAAATATACGCCAAGCAGGGCAAGTCAAGCTCAGGCCAAAGGAAACACTTAAGCAAATACCCAAGCAACATACAATTTATCCATGGCAAGTGAAATTTTCAAGCAATTCCCATGACAAGCAAATTCTTCCTCAAAATGCAAAAGGATTCAAGCATTGCAGAGCTTGCACTCTATCAATTTCTATTTCCACAACATGGGAGAAAAGTCCAAATTTATTCAAGCATGCGAAAAACAAGCCTAGGCCAAGATATCAGTCTATATCTATTCCTACAGAGTTAAAAAGAAGGACCTGAGATTCCAGTGAACGAGCAAAGCCCATGGGCATGAAGAGCCCAACAAGCCCCTCGATAGATTCAAGAAATTGCAAAGAGGAAAGGGCATACCTTGTCAATCACCTCAAAGGACGACCTCAAATGCACCAAGAAAGAAGGGAGGTTGGTGCTGGAAGAAGGGTAGTAGGTGCCGGGAGAAGGACTTTGGCACCATCATTATTTTCAGGCATACTTAAGAATTGGTCTTTCTGAAGATGGATACTTCGGCAACTAATACTTGCAAGAACTTCTTCTCATGGCTATACGACAACTCCTGAAAAATCACAAGCTTTATTCATGCAATTGCACTACAGCAAAATTTAAAGCTTTTCAGACAAAACATCTTGCGAAAGGCTTATGGGGGCTTAAGAGAATCCATCATAGCAAACAGCACATGCAAACTCCAAATGACTTGGGGGCTTCATGCCAAGCAAAAGAGAGAGACAAGAATCCTGAAGCTGTTGTAAATTTCAGTTTTCCTCTTGGAGGAAAGCAAACTGTTTGTTACTTATCTGGAGGAAAACAAGCTGTATGAATCTCTTCCAGCAACTCGCTTAGCCTATTCCTTCTCATCTTCAGTCTACTTCTTCCAAAGATCTTCTTTGAAGCAAGTTGCAAAAAATATATATATATATATATTTACAAGCAGGCTTCTACTTTGTTTCTCGACCCTGAGTAAGCCAAAGAGAATATGACCCAACTCTGCAACCAATTGCTGACCTCAACAAGCTGACTTGAGGGCTTCATGCCAAGCAAATTCAAGGAAGTACACCATGCCTTCCAAACAAGCAAACCCATCTACCTTTTTTGCCATACAGTATAAATCATCTCTTTGATTACAACAAGCCTAGATAATCTTGCATTATGGTGAGAAACAGTTTTCTATTTCCCCTTTTTGAAACAAGCCAAGTTACATTCTTCTAGCACCTACTCCATAAGCAAAGAATTTTTATCACCTACCCTATTTCAAACATCCTTCCAGTACATGCCTAATTTCAAACATTCTGCCAGTTTCAAATCTTCCAAAAGCCTTCATATCGCAAGTCAAGGTACAAGCAACCAAAACTCACCTTCATGCTACCAAATTCCTTGCAAATTAGTAAGAAGATGGCATTTCTCATGCTGCAGAATCTCTCAATCAAGCCTGAAAAGGAAATAAGGGAGTACGTTGGTCAGATCAAGTGCCGGAAGGAACTAGTAAACAAAAAGGGGGTGCCGGAAGTAGAATTGCTATTAAAGCATAATGTTTTCCAAAGACAAGTTGCAAGAGACCAAGACTCACTTTCATGCTATCAAATTAGACTTCTCATGCTTTATCATGCTTTCGAGCTTTTAAAACAAGAGAATATGTTAGCCAAAATCAGACGCCGGAAAGGTACTCATACACAAACGGATGTGCCGGAAGCATAATTTTCTCAAAGTGCAAGCAAACTCATCTATTAAGCATTTGACAAAATTCACAAGGTGTGATACCAATTCACATGCCAAGAAATTTCATTTCATTCAAGCATTTCAAGCAATTCGGGCGTCTGAAAGCAAATTGAAGAATTCATGCTCTTACAACAATACCAATCCACTTCATGCTCTCACGACAATATTGCTCAAGAACATGCTTTAGCAATACTCAGATCGGCACTCAATGCCAACAGAAAAGACATGCTAAATTCCCAAGCAAAAGCAACATGCCAAGCAAAACTTATACACAAGCTTTCCAACCATCCTAGCTAGAATATCCCACCTTTAGAAAATCACTATAAATCAAGCTTACAACCAAAAATCCCAGACTTTCCAGATTAGAACTAGACATATCAAGCTTCATTTTCCCAAAATTTCGTTGCATTTCGAGCTAGGGAAGCATGTCAAACAGATTTCTAAAACAGCCCATGCAGCAGAAACTGTACAGCTCCAGCACCTTAACCCTTACTTTGAAATTCCACCAAAATTCATTTTTTCTTCAAGTGATGCAAGACCAATTCCAACATAACCATTGAGAAGTCCATTTTATGTCTCAAAAGCTCCAACTCAGATTCGAAAAGAAACATTTCAAAAGTTCAAAAAACAGCCAGCAAGCTACTTTGAGATATTTTGACAAGCACTTGGCATGCATACCCAAGTGAGCTTGTATAACTCTTGTTTATCACCAAGCTAGAATCCTAAATCAAAAGCTCAACCTTAGAATTCGATTTCTAGTTCACAAATTCTGGGAAGTACAGAGGAACTCAAGCATTCAAGCATAGAAGACAAGCATGCAACAAAGGCATCAACATCAACTCATGAACATGCTTTAGAAAAATGGAGGTAGAGAGCACTAGAATGGGTGGATGATCCTCAATTTTGGATATGTTATAGACAACATAATTTCAAGCAAATTTTGTGAAGCAAGTGCAATCATACGAGTATCATAAGTTAAAGACACATGCAGAAGAAAAATCTGCAAAAACTCACCAGCCATGGATGAATTCAGAAGTTGCAAACCAGCTTTGAGATATCAGAAAAATTCAAAAAATTCTGCAAATTTTACTGGCTATAGTACTTGAGCAGATGAACAACTTTGATCAAGGAAGTTTTCTGATCCGAGCTTCCGAAATATGACTTATGTACTGATGCACAATACCCACGGGTTTGGGTCCTGAAGAAGAAGAAAGAAGAGAATGAGAGAAAATCATAAAATAAAGCATGCCATGCCAAAAGGAAAAGAGGGTAGACACTTGCAAATAATAAAAAATTCAAAGGGAAGGGGCAACAAAATTTTGCCCATCTGAAGGCCAAGCCAGCAAGGAGACAACGTGCCCAGCTCTCTTATGCTCTCTCAAACTCGTATCTCTTCTTCCACCCATCAATACAAGCATTTGTGAATCAATCCACGCAAACCATGCAACTCAAGCATTTCACTTAGATGCAATCATTTCAAGCAAACCAAACCAAATATCACAATATCAAGCTTTTCAAGCAATACAGTCATCATAAAAATGGCAATGTTAGAACTTGGCAGTTCTAGTTGCTGGAAGCACATAGAAGAAGTCATGCTATCATTGTCCTCATTGCAACAAAGGGGTATCGTTTTTCCAAAACACCAATATTCATGCTACCGGAAGAGTGAACCCTCATGCCAGATCAAGCTATATCTTGATTCAACTCAACCATTAGATTATCTAAGTCCAAGCTAATCATGCCAAGCCAAGTCACATTTTTTCCAGCACCTATTCCATGCCAAACAAAACCGTTTCCAGCACCTATCCTATTCCAAATATCCTTCCAGCACTTGTTATATTCCAAATATCCTTCCAGCACATGCCCTATTTCAAGCATTCTTCCAATATTTAGCCATCATGTCACACGATATCACCTTCATTGAAGTTTTGTCCTCTAAATTCAAAGTGTTCGGAGGCTGGTGCTGTAAAGTCAAACACAATGGTGAATCCAAGCTTATTGCATCCGCAACTCTAAGATTGGATCCCCACTATCCACTAGCACGTCCGGCTACTGTCAAATGACATCCACCATGCTAAATGTCCCAAAAGCCATATTAAACCATGCTACCTTAGCCAAAACCAAGCATCCAAGCATGCAAGCCAAAATCAAGCATACACGCCAATACCAAGTATCAAGCCAAAATCAAGCATACATACCAATGCTAAGCATCAAGCCAAATACCAAATATACAAGTCAAAGCAAATCATGCAAGCCAAAATCAAGCATACATAACTAATATTAGATACACAAGTCAATGCAACTCTTGCAAACCACAATCATGCAAAATCAAGCCTCTCTAGTCACTCAAGCAAATAAATCATGCGAGCTAAGTAGTTATCTTGAGCTAATCCACCAAGCATTTTCTTCTATATCATGCCACAAAATAAGGTCAACTCTTGGTAACTCTAGTAAGTGACCTTCAAAATTACAGTGTCTAGGAAAGTTCTTCAAGGCAACACCCTCGGTGTTTAAGAATGATTGGGTTTTAAGTGGGACCATTGTGACCCCTCCAACCTTCCCGGAAAAGACCTGGCTGTAATTTCAGAGACTCTTAAACTGTTATCCTTGAGTTGCTCCTAAACTCATGCCATGCCATGCCACGGTAATTTATTTTGGGCTGAAAATTGATTATTCGGACCATTTCAATACACATTCATGGCCCCAATAATCAAGGGGGCTAATGTTGAGGCCCAAAATATTCACGGTTCGGCCCAAATAAATTCTCGGCCCAATGTGATGCTTTACCAAGAAGAAACCCGATTTGGGCATGCGAAAGTTCATCATATGCGCTTGCACACATGCCACGCCAAAGCGACACGCCACGCTAAGCAAGGAATTATCATTCCGCACCTAATCACGCCACAAGCTTAAGTGGGCCCCAAGCCACTCAAATACCCGGGGCTTGCTTGAGTGGGTTGTGGCATGGATGGTGATAAATCAACATGAGGCCCATTGATGGACCAAGAAATGGAAAGTCTCGGGTTGCTTGGGAGCCTCGAGACTCAAGCCCATTTCTTAGGCCCAAACATGTGGGTAAGCACAAGAGAGAAAAAATAGCCCAAAAGCCCAAGCAAAATAACCTAGCCAAGAGATAACCCAACCAAAAAATAATAAGCCCAAATCAAGAAGCCCAACAAGCCCATTCGCTTAGAAAGCCATCTTGGCCCTTAGAAAAAAACCAAAATAGCCCACAAGAGCTTCAGCCTTTTGAAAAACAGAGAACACGTGAAGGAGTAGATGGCAGGCTCCTTAAGCAAAGCTGCTGGAAACCAGTCCCAAGCCAAAGACATCCAAAGAACCGATGAATACCATCCCGCATGCTGTCAGAAGCATCCCTTGGACCAGCATACATTTGCACCTCTTTTCCTTCATCAGATTCAGCCAAGGAAGAGGAAAGAAAAGAAGAAAAACAGCAAACCAAGATTGGAAGCTCTCATTGCACAGCCGCGGGAAAGGGGGATGTTGAGCCCCCAAATCCCCTGAATTCATGAAGATAGACAGAAGCAATCTTTGCCAAGAAAGGGAAGTCAGAGAAGGGGAGGAGAAAGGGAGAAAAGCTCAGCCAAAGTAAGTAGAAGCCATTAGGGTTTCTTGAAAAATGGTGATTTCCGGCAGCTATAAATTGAGCCTTCCCCTACCCAACAAACTCAACTCACAACCTGCAGAGAGCAAGCTTTTCTCTCTATCTTGCAAAACTCAGACTCGTGCACTGTTCATCTTCTTCTCCAATTTGTTTTTCTGGCAGCTGCCAAGAACTCTGCCTTTCTTTTTCCTCTTTCCCTAGTCGAATTCCTCACAAAACACCTCATTCCTTACTTAAACACTTTCTTTTCTCATAAACCAAGCCTAATTTCTCTCTTAGTGCTAAACCCATGTTGATTTTGCTCCCATGCCACATGCCACTCATGCTGAGCTGAAAAGACTATCTGTAAGCATGCCAAAACTATCTGCAAGTTACCATTATTTTCGTTGGTGAAGATAACCAAAATACTTCCTAAGGCTCTACTGCCTTTTCGAGGTATTTTGGGGCTTAATTTTCGAACTCAGGCTCAAGGGGCAATTTCTTCCATTTTGCCCTTTACGGATCAGGCCCGTAGTAGTTCGGAAGAAAAAGCCCCTACAGATATCAAGGTCTCCCATTGTTTCATTGAGGACAAGAGCCATCTCTTCTTCTCCTTGTTGATTCTTCTTTTCTCTGTCTTGTCTTTGTCTCTTATGAATTACACAAAGCTTTTGTTCAATCTTAGGTTCCAATTCAACAAGTTGGCCAATTGAAGAGCGGATACTAGCCATTCACCGTATGACAGAACTGTTGAAAATGGGCCTAGTGTAACATCCCACATCAACCAACGGAGAGGGGGTGATGTGCCTTAAATGTACATGCCCGCCTCAATCTGGCACAAGGCCTTTTGGGAGCTCACTTGCTTATGAGTTCCCAAAAACAAAACTGTGAGGGCAGGGGAGCCCAAAGCGGACAATATCGTGCTATGGCGGAGCCAATTTGGGCTGTGACATAAAACCCGATCCTAAATTAATATTTAATTATTAATCTATTCAAGTAAAAGACAATTCTACCTCCGGAATATTTTAATGCTTTACAAGTTGATTTTTTTTTCTGGGAAAGAATTTGGAAATTATAGTTGTACGTCGAGATGAGTCCGCATACATGTAGTGGGCTCAAATCGGAATTGTAACGAAGAAGTTAGGATCAAAATACACTTAGTGGCATAACCGTGAAAACCTCTCTCTCTCTCTCTCTCCCACATCGCGACCGCCCCCTCCCCAAACAGTAACAATAGTGGTTTTTCAGCCGCCATCACGCCACACAGTTGCCACTTTGGGTGACACTGGACCCAAAAGAACTGCCGTCTCATCCTCTCTCTGTTCTATCCCTTCCTCGAAGAAGACACCACCATAGCGCTTGATTTTGCAGAAAAGGGTCGATGTTCGTGAGAAATTCCCGGAGCTCGTTTGAACAACTTCCGTTGAATTTTTGGGGTAGGTCCATGAATAAAAGTTGCTTCACTCTATGTGCTGATCATATAGGTACAAGTCTTGACTGGCGATTTGGAGATTTTTCGATCTCTAGAATCGCTTTGGACACCCATGCCCTGCCGGAGCATGTGGTGTCATGTGGGCCACTTTTTGGCTTGTCCTAGAGTCCTAAAATCATCCTCATTGCGTCTCGAGCATGAGGTATGCTTGGATATGAATTTGGTTATCGTTTGAGCGTTGGTCGGATATCGCATATTAGGCATTATTTGGGTTCAATATGTTTGGACCATTGGATCATTTCCAATTTAAAATATGTTGATCTAAGCATCCCTAGGAGCATGTAGGAATTCACAGATCTTGAATCTGAGTTCTGGATGCTCCGATTCAATAATTCAAAGTTGAGGATAAACGATAACCACCCGATTGTGCGATTTGACCGTTCGATTCGAACCAAACTAGCAAGACATGGTTATTAAACCTTGTTGAACCCATAGGAACTTTTGGATCGGAAATTGGAGGTCATGGGCCCTACGGGCCCCATTGACCTAGTATAGGAAGTTTGAACCTCGGT
Organism: Prunus mume; assembly: GCF_029339155.1. Classification (NCBI taxonomy): domain Eukaryota; kingdom Viridiplantae; phylum Streptophyta; class Magnoliopsida; order Rosales; family Rosaceae; genus Prunus; species Prunus mume. The sequence continues at coordinate 23,565,332 of NC_142703.1, read as the reverse complement.
TGACCATGTGTCTTCTGAGATAGTATCACCCTTTGAGTAGTGCTAGAGGAACTGTGTAAACGAGGTTTGACTGTTTGTGAACTTTTCTAATTATGTTTGGCTTGTAGATGAAAAATCATGTGTTTAAATCTAATATATATATATATATACTCAATGGCTTGTAGATGACAAATCATAGACATTGATTTTTATCAGAATACGGTGTATATTTTAAGTGTAGCTGAGAATTAATTTATTGGAAAGTTGATATAAAAGTCGGAAAATGGATTGTGAAATAAGGAAAATTTATGATGAGTTTTATACTATAGTTTTCAAATCCACCACGGGAGTACCCCCTAGTTGCCTAGAAATAGTTTTGTCATTTATGATAATGCCCCCACAAGTTTCGGGGGCGCTGAACTGTGTGATGCGAGGAATGCGGCTCGGGTTGACTTTGTGTCTTCGAGACTTGCGAGGATTGCGGCTCGGGTTGACTTTGTATTTCCGAGGCCTGCGAGGAGGTGTCACATTATGTGACACAAGGAATGTGACGGTACATTATTGGAATTGTGAAAAATTATCGGAATTGAAGGAATATGAATGGGGGTACGCCTAGGTGGAGAATATTTGGGTTTTAAGAGGTTTAAACAAAAATTGAGGATTTTATCTTAGTATTTTTGGGTAAGAGTTTTAATACCTATTTTTATGATATTATGAGGCAAGGAATGAATGGTTTTTTGATTCATTCGCGAACATGAGCTTTATAGAAATTTTGAAGGAAGAATTAAAGGTGCTTTATGAGTTTGTTTGTTTTTACATGAGATTTATGCAAGTAAAATATAAATTGATTCATGAATTTGAGGAAATTCTTTGAGTAGCCTATTTATGTGCAAATATAGTAAGTGAAAGAACTACGTATGGCTTGATCCCGCAGTAAGGATACGTAGACAACCTAGAGTTACTAGGTACAGCCACAAGTTCAAATGTTTGAAAGGTTGTTCTGCTAAGCTATTTTGAAATTGTTAATGTACTCTTGATGTTCTGAAAGTTAAGATCAGTTTCAGATAGCAGAACGATTTGTTGGGTTAAAAAGATCCGAGGCCAAAATGATGTGATGTTTGGTTGCATGAATTCTATTATTGTGCATATTGAACGTTTGGGATTATAAAAATCATGTGTTATACAAGTAAATTTTTTGAGAAACGAGCGAATTACAGAGGGGACTTTGTTGAACTTTCGGCAAAAGTCAAACTTGAAGAAAAGAATTTGAAAACTTAGTAGGGCATTTTGGTCAAAGTGCGACACACCAAGTGTCAGTGCACCGGGTTTAGCTCAGATTCCAAAGTAGAATTTGGGTCAGTCTTGTCACTTAGGAACTTTCTTAAGTTACGTACACGCACTTTGAGGCCGGGGTCAGGGTTTGATTAAATATTTGTAGTTGAATTACTTCATTAATTAAATGTTTTAAGGGAGATTTACTATAATACCCAATATAGGAGCCCAAATTATAAAAAAACCCTATATGAAATGGACGTTAGAAATACACCCAAAGCTCATTTATAACATAACAAAAAAGGCTTTTAACTTTTTTAAATTACAAAACTGCCATTGATTTCTTAAAACAAACCCAACCCAAAAATCTCATAACAAAGCCCAAAACACTCAATAGGGCATTAAAGTAATTTAATAATTAAAATTAAATTCAATAAGGCCAGCTATTATTTTTTGGGTTTGTTTATAGTTTTTAAATAGTGTAGGGTTTATTTATAATTTTAGTGCTAAAATTGGTATATTACTAAATATCTCATGTTTTAATTGCTTAAATAGGTACTTGGGCTTCATTGAACCCACAGGAAAGACCCTCGAAGTGTCAAGCTCGCTCGGAGGCACAATGAGTGAACTTTTGTCTTATAAATAAATTTGATGCAATAAACTTTTTATTATTTCTCTTGAATAAATTATTTATGGTGTTTTCTTTCCAAGCAATTAGTTTGAATTCAAATATTTTTATTAAGTTTTGCTTACGTTTAAATGTGAATGGCTTGGAAGGTAGAAAAAAGGAAATGATAACCAGATTTAAGGATTTAATGAGAAATAGTATTATAATTTTTCAAGAAAGGCTTGTGTTTTTAAACCACCATAGGTACCCAATTGTTGCGTTCAGATAAACTGTTGCCTTCGGATTTAATGATGTCCATGGGCATCCTAGTTGCCTTCGGTTGAGTCAGGGCACATTTCACAGTTGCCCCATGAGTCTTAGGGATATCCGGATCTTGAGGAGTGAGGAATGCAGCTAAAGTTGACTAGGTGTCCCCTGAGTCTAGGTAGGAATATGGCTTAGGTTGACTAAGTGCCCCTTGAGCCTTACAAGGAATGCAGCTAGAGTTGACTTTTTGTTTCGACGCCTGCGAGGAAGTGTTGCTTATGTGACGCTTGGAATTGATAGTATAAAGTGGTGGTGGGAGGAGTGATTTCGTGGGTTTTGAGTGAAATTCAATCTCCAGAACTATGCAATACATCAACCACTCTATTTTAGAACGAACTTCGTACGAACCTGAATTGTCCTATTTCATAGACCAATCGATATCGGATTGAGTCCAAAAATTGGGGAACTTTATAATGTTGTGAGAGGAGTCATTTGGTGAGTTTTGAGTGAAATCCAATTGCAAAAACTATGCAATACACCAACCACTCTATTTCAGGATGAACTTTGCACGAACCTGAATTGTCCGATTTCATAGACCAATCGATATCGGATTGAGTCCAAATCTTAGGGAACATCATAAAATCTTGGGAGGAGTCATTTGGTGGGTTTTGAGTGGAATCCAATGGCCAGAACTATGCAATACACCAACCACTCCATTTTAGAACGAACTTCGTATGAACCTGAATTGTCCGATTTCATCGACCCATCAATATAGGATTGTGTCCAAAACTTGAGGTACATCATAATATGGTGGGAGGAGTCATTTGGTGGGTTTTGAGTGAAATCTAAAGGCTAAAACTATGCAATACACCAAACCACTCCGTTCTAGAATGAACTTCATACAAACTTAAATTGCCAGATTTCATAGACCAATAGATTTAGTATGAAGTCCAAAACTTGGGGAACTTCATAATGTTGTGGGAGGAGTTAGTTGCCGAGTTTTGAGCGAAATCCCATTGCTAAAACTATGCAATACATCAACCACTCCATTTCAGAACGAACTTCATACGAACATGAATTGTCCGATTTCATGGACCAATCGATATCGAATTGAGTCCAAAAATTGGGGAACTTCATAATGTTGTGGGAGGAGTCATTTGGTGAGTTTTGAGTGAAATCCAATTACTAAAACTGTGCAACACACCAACCATTCCATTTCAGAACGAACTTCACACGAACCTGAATTGTTCGATTTCATGAACCAATCAATATCGGATTGAGTCCAAATCATGAGGAACATCACAATATGTTGGGAGGAGTCATTTGGTGGGTTTTGAGTGAAAACCAATGGTCAGAACTATGCAATACACCAGCCACTACATTTTAGAACAAACTTCGTACGAACCTGAATTGTTCGATTTCATCGACCAATCGATATCGGATTGAGTCCAAAACTTGGGGAACATCATAATATGGTGGGCGAAGTCATTTGGTGGGTTTTGAGTGAAATCCAAAAGCTAAAACTATGCAGTACACCAATGACTTCGTTTTAGAATGAACTGCGTACAAACCTAAATTGTCAGATTTCATAGACCAATAGATATTGTATTGAGTCCAAAACTTGGGGTACTTCATAATGTTGTGGAAGGAGTCATTTTGCGGGTTTTGAGAGAAATCTGATGGCCAAAACTATGCAATACAACAACCACTCTAATTCAGAACGAACTTCGTACGAACCTGAATTGTCCGATTTCATGGACCAATCGATATCGGATTGAATCCAAAACTTGGGGAACATCATAATATGGTGGGAGGAGTCATTTGGGGAGTTTTGAGTGAAATCCAACAGCCAGAACTATGCAATACACCAACCACTCCATTTTAGAACGAACTTCGTACAAACCTAAATTGTCAGATTTCATAGAACAATAGATATTGTATTGAGTTCAAAACTTGTGGAACTTGATAATGTTGTGGGAGGAGTCATTTGGTGGGTTTTTGAGAGAAATCCGATGGCTAAAACTATGCAATACACCAACCACTCCATTTCAGAACGAACTTCGTACGAACCTGAATTGTCCGATTTCATGGAGCAATCGATATCAGATTGAATCCAAAACTCGGGGAACATCATAATATGGTGGGAGGAGTCATTTGGGGAGTTTTTGAGTCAAATCCAAACTCTAGAACTATGCAATAAGTAAAAACTCCATTTCAGAACGAACTTCGTACAAACTTGAATTGGTCCGATATCGGATTTAGTCCAAAACTTGGGGAACATCATAATAGGTACGGAGGAGTGATTTGGTTTTGGGTGAAATCCAATCTCTAGAACTAGGGAATACACCAACCACTCCATTTCAGAATGAACTTCGTACGAACGTGAATTGTTCGATTTCATCAATCAATCAATATCGGATTGAGTCCAAAACTTGGGGAACTTCATAATATGGTGGGAGAAGTCATTTGGTTGATTTTGAGTCAAATCCAATCTCTAGAACTATGGAATACACCAACCATGCCATTTGAAAACGAACTGCGTACGAACCTGAATTGTCCGATTTCATGGAACAATCGATATCGGATTGAGTCCAGAACTTGGGAAACATCAAAATATGGTGGGAGAAGTCATTTGGTTGGTTTTGAGTGAAATCCAATCTCTAGAACTATGGAATATACCAACCACTACATTTTAGAACGAACTGTGTATGAACCTGAATTGTCCGATTTCTTGGACCAATCCGTATCGGATTGAGTCCAAAACGTGGGGAACATCATAATATGGTGGGAGGAGTCATTTGGTTGGTTTTGAGTGAAATCCAATGGCTAAAACTATGCAATACACCAACCACTCCATTTCAGAACGAACTTCCTACGAACCTGAATTGTCAGATTTCATGGACCAATTGATATCGGATTGAGTCCAAAACTTAGGGGAACATGATAATATGGTGGGAGGAGACATTTCGTGGGTTTTGAGTGAAATCCAATGGCTATAACTATGGAATACACCAACCACTCCATTTCAGAACGAACTTCCCTCGAAACTGAATTGTCCGATTACAAGGACCAATCGATATCGGATTGAGTCCAAAACTTGGGAAACATCATAATATGGTGGGAGAAGTCATTTGGTTGGTTTTGAGTGAAATCCAATCCCTAGAACAGTGGAATATACCAACCACTCCATTTTAGAATGAACTGCATACGAACCTGAATTGGCCGATTTCATGTAGCAATCCATATCGGATTGAGTCCAAAGCTTGGGGAACATTGTAATACGGGGGGAGGAGCCATGTGGTTGGTTTTGAGTGAAATCCAATCTCTTGAACTATGGAATACACCAACAACTCCACTTCTGCGAATCACGATTTAACCTAAATTGTCCGATTTTTTGGACCAATCGATATCGGATTGTGTCCAAATAATGGGAAACGTCATAATATGGTGGGAGAAGTCATTTGGTTGGTTGTGAGTGAAATCCAATCTCTAGAACTATGGAATATACCAACCACTACATTTCAGAACGAACTGCGTATGAACCTGAATTGTCCGATTTCATGAACCAATCGATATCGGATTGAATCCAAAGCATGGCCAACATCATAATATGGTGGGAGGAGTCATTTGGTTGGTTTTGAGTGAAATCCAATCCATAGAATTACGGAATACACCAACCACTCCGTTTTAGAAAGAACTGCGTATGAACCTGAATTGTCCGATTTCATGGACCAAGCGTTATCGGATTGAGTCCAAAACTTCGGGAACGCCGTAATATGGTGGGAGGAGTCGTTTGGTTGGTTTTGGGTGAAATCCAATCTCTAGAACTATGGAATACACCAACCATGCCATTCGAAAACGAACTGCGTACGAACCTGCATTGTTCGATTTCATGGAACAATCAATATCGGATTGAGTCCTAAACTTGGGGAACATCGTAATATGGGGGGAGGAGTCATTTGGTTGGTTTTGAGTGAAATCCAATGGCTAAAACTGTGCAATACACCAACCACTCCATTTTAGAACGAATCTGCGTACGAACTGAATTGTCCGATTTCATGGACCAAGCGATATCGGATTAAGTCCAAAACTTCGGGAACACCATAATATGGCGGGAGGAGTCATTTGGTTGGTTTTGAGTGAAATCCAATCTCTACAACTATGGAATACACCAACCATGCCATTCGAAAACGAACTGCGTACGAACCTGAATTGTTCGATTTCATGGAACAATCGATATCAGATTGGGTCCTAAACTTGGGGAACATCGTAATATGGTGGGAAGAGTCATTTGGTTGGTTTTGAGTGAAATCCAATTTCTAGAACTATGGAATACACCAACCACTCCATTTCAGAACGAACTTCCCACGAACCTGAATTGTTCGATTCCACAGACCAGTCGATATCGGATTAAGTCCTAAACTTGGGAAACATCATAATATGATGGGAGGAGTCATTTTGTTGGTTTTTAGTGAAATCCAATCTCTAGAACTATGGAATACACCAACAACTCCATTTTAGACCGAACTGCATACGAACCTGAATTGTCAGATTTCATGGACCAATCGATATAGGATTGAGTCCAAAACTTGGGGAACATCATAATATGGTGGGAGGAGTCGTTTGATGGGTTTTGAGTGAAATCCAATGGCTAAAACTGTGCAATACACCAACCACTCCATTTCGAAACGAACTTCCCACGAAACTGAATCGTTCGATTTCATGGACCAATCGATATCGGATTGAGTCCAAAACTTAGGGAACATCATAGTATGGTGGGAAGAGTCTTTTGGTCAGTTTTGAGCGAAATCCAAACTCTAGAACTATGGAATAAACCAACCACTCCATTTTAGAAAGAACTTCCCATGAACCTAAATTGTCCGATTTGATGGACCAATCGATATCGGATTGAGTCCAAAACTTGGGAAACATCACAATATGGTTGGAGGAGTCATTTGGTTGGTTTTGAGTGAAATCCAATCTTTAGAACTATGGAATACACCAACCACTCCATTTAAGAATGAACTGGGTACGAACCTGAATTGTCAGATTTCATGGACCAATCGATATAGGATTGAGTCCAAAACTTGGGGAACATCATAATATCGTTTGTGGAGTCATTTGGTGGATTTTGAGTGAAATCCAATGGCTAAAACTATGCCATACACCAACCACTCCATTTTAGAAAGAACTTCCCACGAAACTGAATTGTGTGATTTCATGGACCAATCGATGTGGGATTGAGTCCAAACTTGGGAAACGTCATAATATGGTGGGAGAAGTCTTTTGGTGTGTTTTGAGTGAAATTCAATGGCTAAAACTGTGCAATACCCCAACCACTCAATTTTAGAACGAACTTCCCACGAAACTGAATTGTCCGATTTCATGGAACAATCGATATCGGATTGAGTCCAAAACTTGGGGAACATCACAATATGTTGGGAGGAGTCATTTGGTGGGTTTTGAGTGAAAACCAATGGTCAGAACTATGCAATACACCAACCACTCCATTTTGGAATGAACTTCGTACGAACCTGAATTGTCCGATTTCATCGACCAATCGATATCGGATTGAGTCCAAAACTTGGGAAACATCATAATATAGTGGGAGAAGTCATTTGGTTGATTTTGAGTTAAATCCAATCTCTAGAACTATGGAATATACCAACTGATAGGATTTTTAGTACCTGCGCAAACAGGGTTAAAATCACTGAAAATACTTGCAAGAATACAAGGTAATTGTAGTATAAATGCTCATGCAAGGTCGTTGTCCCCAAAGATTGTTTGACTAATCTGTAATTAAACTAACTCTTAATTAATAACTAAAATAGATTTTATCAAAGATTTGAAGTTTATGAATTTGAAAAAGATTAAACTAACAGTGAAAGAAATCTGAAAGTTGGGAAATAATAACAGCAAAGAAGAAAACGATTTCTTTTTAAAGACTAACAATTTAGAGAAAACTAGGGCTTAGCCAACACCGTCGCAATCCTATGCAATTCTATCAATTACTTATGAATTTCCACATATATGCTTTGAAGGTTAGGTTTTCCTAATGCATATTTTCCTTGTGATGTTCAAGCGAAAACGTATATCTAACATGCAATCCGTCTGTGATGTTCAGATCAAATATAAACATGCAAGACTCATTAAGCTTTGTGAAAACCCTTTGAAAAACCATGCAACCCTTAAGAGCGTGATGTTCGCCTTAAGTGAACTTACAATTACTAATCACAAGAAGCCCTCCTCAATTTCAGGGTGATGTTCCAACAGAAATTGCATCAAATTACTTGTCTACATATCCTAATGGTGATCAATCATTAAAATAGATAGATAGTTTTAAACACAGTGATTAATAATTCAAAGCAAACATGCATCCATTCATAAGCAAATTAATAAAACTACATATTCATGCTAAGGCTTACGGCCTCGCCCTAGCAAAGGGAATTAGTTACACATAATCATAATTGAAATCCAAGAAAATATAATTCGAATGAGTAAGAATGAAAACACCTGAAAGTAGCGAAAATCCAAAACCCTAGCAATTGCTTCAAAAGCCAAAAAGAAGTTCTAAAAGGAGACCGCTAAATTGCAGTGAAAAGAAGCTTAAATACCTCCTAAAACCTAGCTACCCAATCCCCACAAGGAAATTAAGTTAAAATAAAATAAGACTAGGAAATAAAGTCCAAATTGGATTAGGAGAATCTGCCCAAATCTGCCCAGCCACGTTTTGGTCTCAAATCTCCTCCAAATCTGGCCCAAGATAGCTCGTTTTAAAGATAAAAATATTCCGAACACTTCTCCAGAAGGCCACGAACCCATCCGAGGTCATCTTGGGCTCCAAAAACGCAATATAAGCCCAAAACGTCACTATTCCAGCACTGCACATCGCTCCTTCATTTATTCACCAGGAAATCATCGCTTAGTGTAAAAGTCTGATATTTTGATACGATCAAGCTAAGTGACTCACGTACGTCCTCCAACTGGAATTACTCCAAAATTCGTCCATTTGATTATGTTTTGCTCCAGAGAGAGTCGAAAGTCCTATATTGGAAATATAATTCAAAGTATCAAAATTCTTCCAAAATATTAACCAAAATATACTAAGAATAGGGTTAAATATATAATATAAAATCGACTCATCAAAATACCCCCACACTTAGCTCTTTGCTTGTCCTCAAGCAAAACAAGACTCAAACAAAAATAAAAACTTAACAAACTAGACATCTGGCTAACACTTTAACCAGAACAAAATTTCCACCTTCAAGTTGCAATCCATAGCGAATTTTAAAAACTAGAACATCTATTCAAAGGATCCAATTAATCCCACCACTAAGTCTAAGCTATTTAGAATCAATTAGAAAAGAATTCACAAACTTCCTTCGGTGTAAAGTGAACCATCATAGTTAAAGAGACTCGACTAAAACCCTTACATCTCATCCCTTTTATTCATACTTCACACACTTACTTCACACATTTCTTTTTCTTTTTCTCCTTTTTTTTTCTCTTTTTTTTTTTTCAGTAACAGTAGTGATTGTGCAATGTCGGCTCCCTTAAGCTTTCGATTCAACCCATGTAGCGAGCTTTAGGTCAATGACTCCCAAACCACTAAGGCTTTAGGGCACTAGGTGTAGAACACCCCTAAGGACTTATTAACTCAAGCTGAAAAGGCTACGAAACCAACTAACCACCCTGCCTCATGCCAAAAACTCTACGCTTTAACTCGAGAATCACTGCTGATTAGGCAAGACTGGCCCGGTTACTAGGCAAAGCTTCGGGTGAGGCAATTACTACTTTATAACACATACTAACTTATTTATATAGAACAAAAATTAAAACACACTGGGACAAACAATAAGTATTTCAATCGTACTCCCCACAAACCATGTTGGTGTGATGTGCAAATTTCAGAGTATAATTCATGAATTAGTGTCTAAGCAACAATAAACAGAAAAGACTCTATTGTGGGACTAATCTTCACCATGTCTATTTGTTCTAAAGTTTAAAATAATCTATGGATATTAACTTAAAAACGAAAATTTTAAACAAGACTCAAAAATAAAAAAATAATAAAATATAAAAAACTAAAATTTACTTTCCTACCCCCAAACTTAAATCACACATTGTCCTCAAGGTGTGGAAAATAAGCAAAAGAAACAAGAGTAGACCAAACAACTAAATCCTAGAAAATGGAAATAAAAAATAAAGAAAACACTCTAGGAAAAGAAACTAGGAAAGCAAAAGAGAATAACAAAAATAAATAAAGAAAATAAAGTAAGGCAGAAAATGAGAAAAACAATAAAAGAAAATAAATAAAAAGAAAATACCCAGAAATTTGACACCACAGGGTTCAAGGCGGGACCAGGAGCGGAGATCTTGCAACGACGAGCTGACCAACTCGCACAAGTCCACACTTGTGTCATATTCGAGCAACAGATATAATATAATGGGGTAGTAGCTGCGGTGTCAGTTCCTTTTCACAAACTGAGCTGCTTGGTCATTTCTCTCAAACCCTCTGTTGCTTCGTCATTTCTCTCAAACCCAAAGTCCGTTTCTTCTTCTGTCAAAACTCAAACCAGCATCTCATATGCTACTTGCCAAACAAAATTTTCTTATCCACAATAAAACTCCACTTCCACTCCACATTGTCTTAAAACCTTAGCCTTGTGAAAAATCGATCTCCTCTGCTGCTTCGTCATTTCTCTCAAACCCAAAGTCCTTTGCTTCTTCTGTCAAAATCAAAACCAGCATCTCTGTTGGATTCCCAACCCAAATTCAAATGCTTTGTAGATCTCATAGCAAGGACTCGCTTGGGTCATCATCGCCTTTTCCACTCTACTCATACTCACTCAAAAGCCCCCAAATTTTCTCTTCTTTGTTCAATAGGGGGATAGAACACTTACGAGCTGACCCTGCCTATACGAAATATAAAGCATCGGTTTGGGTTCCTCGTGCAATGGCGTTACTAGCCGGGCACGAGCAGAGTTTACAAATGGGTCTGTTGTTTCATGATTGGCTCCATGCGAACTTAAGGAGCCTGATCAAGGTGGAGGATGCCGCTTGGTACATGCCTCTGTCTCAAACCTCTGCCAAGACCGTCACTAACGCTCACCTACATCCATGATGGTCCTCGATCTCGCAGCATCGTGCCTTCCAATATCCATCCGAAGGTAAGAGTAATTCCAGAATTTATGTTGGATCCTGATCTGTAAAGATGTGTGATATGTAGAGATGTGTGTTCTTTGCCCATGCAGGTACTCATATTGGTGCTCGCTGTGTAAGGTCTGCGGATCCAAGAGAGATTCAAGGGAAAGGGCAATAAACACACAAGCTCAAAAGACAAAACAGCAAAAAGCCCTGAGGACCCCCAATGTGCATCTCATAGGTATAATTTCGAATCCCTTGCATCTTTGTTGTTGGAAATTTGGTAGATTTGCTGCTGGGTGCATGATTCCAGTGTAGACTTGTGCTGGGTGCGGATTCCACCTAGGATTTGTTTTTGCTTTTGATGTTTGTCTGATTGTTGTGTCGTTCCTGTGTAGACTTGTCTGGGTGATTCCACCTAGGATTTTTTTGCTTTTGATGTTTGCTGCTGATTGTTGTGCCCTGCATTGGATCAATGATGTGTTAGGAGTAGAAAGAAAATAAAAAAAACATCTAGTTAAAGAAAACAACAATTTTTTTTTTAAATTTTAAATTTTATTATTTTGTTGAAATTAAAAGGATTAGAGAGTTTAGAAAAATTGGGTTGCCTCCCAATGAGCACTTTATTTTAAGTCTGTAGCTAGACTTTGCAGAAGCCTGGTGGCAAATCACCGGTTCCTTGAGTCACCGACTCGGTTGCATCAAACGGCGCCTCCAAGTAGTGTTTGAGTCTATGACCGTTTACTTTAAACTCGAAACCAGTCTTCCCATTTGTAATATCCACAGCGCCGTGTGGATAGACTTTAGTAACATTGTAGGGACCTTGCCACCTAGATTTTAATTTTCCAGGGAATAACTTCAACCTTGAATTGAAAAATAGAACCTTCTGACCCGGCTGAAATTGTTTTCGGAGAATTTTGCTGTCATGGAATGCTTTTGTCTTCTCTTTGTATATCTTTGAACTTTCATATGCGTCATTCCGGAGTTCTTCCAACTCGTGCAACTGTAATTTTCTTTTTTCTCCAGCTGCATCATAGGCATAATTAAGCTCCTTAATTGCCCAATAAGCCTTGTGTTCAAGCTCCATAGGTAGATGACAAGCTTTACCATAAACAAGCCGAAAGGGGGACATCCCAATTGGCGTTTTATACGCTGTTCTGTAGGCCCATAAAGCATCAATCAACTTAACACTCCAGTCTTTACGGCTGGCATTGACTGTTTTCTCTAAGATGCGCTTAATTTCCCTATTAGAAACTTCAACTTGCCCAGAAGTTTGAGGATGGTATGCAGTGGCCACCCGATGACTTATCCCATATTTAGTGAGTAGTGCAGCAAACTGTTTATTTAAAAATGCTTTCCCCCATCACGATAATCGCTCTAGGTGTCCCAAACGTGGAAAAATAGTGCCTTGGAGGAATTTCAGTACCACAGATCCTGATTTGTGGGTGCTGCAACACCTCGACCCACTTAGAAACATATTCAACAGCCACCAATATGTACTGATTGCCATGGGATGACGGGAATGGTCCCATAAAGTCAATGCCCCAAACATCGAATAATTCAACAACCAAAATACTTTGTTGTGGCATTTCATTCCGCTTTGACTGATTGCCCACACGTTGACATCTATCACACGCCTGGACACCAAACATGAGCATCTTTAAAAATAGTAGGCCAATACAACCCACTTTGTAATATTTTAGCTGCTGTCCGTTTTCCCCCAAAATGACCACCACAAGCATGCTGATGTGCGAATGTCAAAACACTGTCTTGTTCAGCCTCTGGAATACACCTGCGAATAATCTGATCTGCACAATACTTGTATAAGTAGGGTTCTTCCCGAAATAGTGCTTCACATCAAATAAAAACTTCCGTTTCTGCTGGTAGGAAAAATCTGGATGCATCACACCCTTAACCAAATAATTGACAATATCTGCAAACCAAGGTGTGTTGATTTGGACGGCAAATAGCTGTTCGTCTGGGAAACTCTCACTCAATGGTAGAGAATCTGCCTCCGTAGCTGCTGGAATAATTAATCTAGATAAATGATCAGCCACAACATTCTCACTGCCCTTCTTGTCTTTAATCTCTAGGTCAAATTCTTGAAGTAAAAGAACCCAACGAATCAATCTAGGCTTTGCATCCTTCTTAGACAACAAGTATTTTAGTGCAGCGTGATCCGTATAAATAATCACTTTAGCCCCAACCAAATAAGACCGAAATTTCTCTAGTGCGAACACAACAGCCAACAATTCCTTCTCTGTAGTTGCATAGTTAAGCTGTGCATCATTGAGAGTACGACTTGCATAATAAATGACATGGGGAAGCTTATCTTTCCGCTGCCCTAAAACTGCCCCAACAGCATAATCCGATGCATCACACATTAGTTCAAATGGCAAATCCCAATTTGGTGCAGCAATGATGGGTGCCGAAGTTAGGAGTGATTTCAACTTGTTGAATGCTTCTAAACAGGCCTCATCGAAAGTAAATGATGCATCCTTAGTCAATAAATTGCACAAAGGTTGGCTAATCTTGGAGAAATCCTTGATGAACCGACGATAAAAACCTGCATGTCCTAAGAAAGATCTCACACCTTTTACTGATGTAGGGGGTGGCAGCTTTGCAATAATTTCAATCTTTGCTTTGTCAACCTCAATGCCTCTATTAGAAATTGAATGACCCAAGACAATTCCCTGTTTCACCATGAAATGACACTTCTCCCAGTTTAGCACTAAATGTGTCTCTTGGCATCTCTCAAGAACTAATGATAAATTCTGTAAACACTGATCATATGAATCCCCAAAAACAGAAAAATCATCCATAAAAACTTCCACAATATTTTCGACCAAGCCAGAAAAAATACTCATCATACAACGTTGAAACGTAGCAGGTGCATTGCATAATCCAAACGGCATCCTCCTATAAGCATAAGTACCAAATGGACAAGTGAAAGTGGTTTTCTCTTGATCCTCTGGTGCAATTGGAATCTGATTATACCCAGAATAACCATCAAGAAAACAATAAAAAGCACGCCCAGCTAACCTTTCCAACATCTGGTCAATGAAGGGTAAAGGAAAATGGTCTTTTCTTGTCCCTGTGTTAAGCTTCCGATAATCTACACACATTCTCCATCCCGTAGTCAATCGTGTAGGAACTAACTCATTATTATCATTTTTCACCACTGTAATACCAGTCCGCTTAGGCACAACTTGAGTCGGGCTAACCCATTTACTGTCGAAATAGGATAAGGCTAACTCAACTTAAGTCCTCGCATCAAGTAATTTCATAACCTCTGATCTGACCACTTCTTTCATAATTGGGTTAAGGCGGCGTTGAGCATCAACGTTGGCTTCACGTCGTCTTCCATTAAGATTCTGTGCATACATAGTGTCTGGGCTGATTCCCTTGATGTCCGCAATTGTCCATCCCAATGCATCTTGATATTTTCTCAACACACGAAGCAATTTATCTTCCTCTGTATGTGTTAAATCTGCTGCAATTATAACTGGCAAGCGTCTCTGCAGCTCCTAAATATGCATATTTCAAATGTTCGTAAAGGCTTCACTCAGTTTTGGTGGCTGTTGTCCGACGGTTTAAGGGCTGTTTAGGTTCCCTAAACTCTCGTAAACATGTCTAAACTTTGGCAATACTGTTGGCAGACCGTTCAATGCGTGAATGTACTCAAGAACACCTTCATCTTCAGAATATGCCCCAAGTTCCCCTTGTAAAACATGTAGCAATTGATCTGTTTTTGAGCTGCCATAAAATCTGTCTTGAACCATACTGTCTACCATGTCAATACGCATGCAATCTTGCTGTTCCGTAGGCTATTTTGCAGTCTCAAACAGATTAAATACCACAGATTGGTCTTGAACCCTTAGAGTCAATGTTCCAGCTTCCACATTAATTAAAGTCCTAGTAGTGGCCATAAACGGCCTCCCCAAAATAATAGGTGTTTGAATGTCTTCATCCATGTCTAGAACCATAAAATCTGCTGGTAGATAAAGATTATCAACTTTTATAATTAGATCTTCAATAACACCTCTTGGATAAGTAATTGAACGGTCAGCTAGTTGAAGTATCATTGATGTAGGCTTTAAATCTCCTTGCCCCAATCGCTGGAAAACAGAAAAAGGCATCAAATTAATACTTGCACCCAAATCAATTAAAGCACTTTTAAAATTAGAATTTCCAATAGTGCAAGAAATATTAAAACTCCCTGGATCTTTTTTCTTAGGTGGCAATTTGTGTAGCAAAATGCTGCACTGTTCTGTCAAAATGACTTTTTCCAAATCTAAAAGCTTCTTTTTGCTGCTGCAAACTTCCTTCAAAAATTTGGCATATGATGGAATTTTCTTGATTGCATCCAGTAACGGAATGTTGATTTGAACATTGGATAATGTCTGCATAAAGTCCTTGAGTTGTTGATCTTTTGCTTTTGGCTTCAAACGTTCTGGATATGGAATTGGGGCCTCATAAACACGCTCAGAACTTGTTTTGGAACAGTTTCTGGATCTGCCCGTTTATGTTTTTCTGCAATTTTGGTAGGTTCTGCTGTTGCAAAATTTTCTATATTATCCTCCACCTGCTTGCTGCTCCTGTTGAATGCTATTTTCACGATTGTCATAACTTTTTCCACAACGTAAAGTCCGAACAACATTGCAATCTTCACGTCCATTTGGATTAGGAATCGTTTGACTAGGAAATTTGCCTTTGTCTCTGCTCTCAAATCATATTGGCCAAATTGTTGTTCCAAATTTTTAATTGATGCTTCAACATTTTGAAATCTTTGATTGTTACCCTCGATGAATGATTGAGTTGTTGCTGCCAATTTAGCTAGTTGATCATCCAGAGATGGTTTGGAGGGAACAAAAGGTTTTTGGGCATGCTGGAATGGTTTTGCATTATTCTGATTGTCACCCCATTTGAAATTAGGATGATCCTTCCATCCTAGATTGTAATGATTGGCATATGCATCATTCCTAGGCCTTTGATAGTTGTTCATCATATTGACATGTTGTTCAACAAGCTCTGGGTAGGAGTCTCTATGTGGGCAGCCCATTATGTCGTGTGTAACCATGCTGCAGATAGTGCAAACTGTTGTTACAGGTGGCTGCTGTGTAGAACTTGCCATTTGTTGTAGAATAATGTTAAACTTTGCATCAATTTTCTTCTCCATTTGTGCCATTTGTGCAGACATGTTAGGAGATCCTGCTGATAACTCAAAAATTCCCCTTTTCTGTGAATGTTCTGCTGCCCATTGTTGAGATTCTGTAGCCATCATATCAAATAATTCAAATGCTTCTCGTGCAGATTTATTTGACAACGATCCTCCATTGATGCATTCACATGACTCTTAGATGTTGGATTAAGCCCATCAAAGAAAATATTCATCGTGTATCTGAATCAATATTAACATGTGGACACTTTATGTACATCTCTGTATATCTTTCCCATGCTTCATGAAACTCTTCATTAGGCTTCTGTGTAAATGTCAAAATCTCTCTCTTGTAATTCAATGTCTTGGATGCTGGATAATATTTGTTCAGAATTTTGTGTGTAACTGCTGCCAAGTAGTAATGCTATTAGCTGGTAGAGTAAATAACCAAGTTTCTGCCTTGTCTTTCAAAGTGAAAGGAAAAAGACGTAACTTGATAGCTTCAGCAGAAAAACCCCTAATCAAAATATTCTTGCAACCCACAATAAATTTTGCAATATGTATGTTCGCATCTTCATTGGGCAGCCCACGGAATGTTGGCAAAATCTCAAGCATGTGGTGCTTGATCTCGAACGAATCACCCTCTTCCTGGGCCGGATAGACTATGCAATTAGGAACATCAGTGGCATGGGCTGCCAATGACTCTCTGAGTGGTCTACCTGCTGCAGGTAATTCTAACGCCATGTTACCCTCGTCTACAAACAAATTCT
Source organism: Prunus mume (assembly GCF_029339155.1). Classification (NCBI taxonomy): domain Eukaryota; kingdom Viridiplantae; phylum Streptophyta; class Magnoliopsida; order Rosales; family Rosaceae; genus Prunus; species Prunus mume. The sequence continues at coordinate 23,548,135 of NC_142703.1, read as the reverse complement.
GCAGAAAAGTGCCTCAGAGTGAACAGTCCCAGGCCCAATTAACTTCTCTTGTTGTGCAGAGTGCGCCTGTTCTGGATCAAATCATAAGATGTGCATTCGATCTTGTTCGGACCATGCAGTTTGCAGAATCAAAGCTAAATCGTTCAAAATATATATATATATTTTTTAAATATTAATATTTTGACGAAAATTAAAAAAAAAAATATATATATATAAATAAATAAATAAAAACAGAAAAAGTGTAAACAAAATCAATTAAGAATATGATAAAAACAAATTAGTTAAAACAATCCCCGGCAACGGCGCCAATTTCTTGATAGGATTTTTAGTACCTGCAAACAGGGTTAAAATCACTGAAAATACTTGCAAGAACACAAAGTAATGTAGTATAAATGCTCATGCAAGGTCGTTGTCCCCAAAGATTGTTTGACTAATCTGTAATTAAACTAACTCTTAATTAATAACTAAAATAGATTTTATCAAAGATTTGAAGTTTATGAATTTGAAAAGATTAAACTAATAGTGAAAGAAATCTGAAAGTTGGGAAATAATAACAGAAAGAAGAAAAACGATTTCTTTTTAAAGACTAACAATTTAGAGAAAACTAGGGCTTAGCCAACACCGTCGCAATCCTATGCAATTCTATCAATTACTTATGAATTTCCACATATATGCTTTGAAGGTTAGGTTTTCCTAATGCATATTTTCCTTGTGATGTTCAAGCGAAAACGTATATCTAACATGCAATCCGTCTGTGATGTTCAGATCAAATATAAACATGCAAGACTCATTAAGCTTTGTGAAAACCCTTTGAAAAACCATGCAACCCTTAAGAGCGTGATGTTCGCCTTAAGTGAACTTACAATTACTAATCACAAGAAGCCCTCCTCAATTTCAGGGTGATGTTCCAACAGAAATTGCATCAAATTACTTGTCTACATATCCTAATGGTGATCAATCATTAAAATAGATAGATAGTTTTAAACACAGTGATTAATAATTCAAAGCAAACATGCATCCATTCATAAGCAAATTAATAAAACTACATATTCATGCTAAGGCTTACGGCCTCGCCCTAGCAAAGGGAATTAGTTACACATAATCATAATTGAAATCCAAGAAAATATAATTCGAATGAGTAAGAATGAAAACACCTGAAAGTAGCGAAAATCCAAAACCCTAGCAATTGCTTCAAAAGCCAAAAAGAAGTTCTAAAAGGAGACCGCTAAATTGCAGTGAAAAGAAGCTTAAATACCTCCTAAAACCTAGCTACCCAATCCCCACAAGGAAATTAAGTTAAAATAAAATAAGACTAGGAAATAAAGTCCAAATTGGATTAGGAGAATCTGCCCAAATCTGCCCAGCCACGTTTTGGTCTCAAATCTCCTCCAAATCTGGCCCAAGATAGCTCGTTTTAAAGATAAAAATATTCCGAACACTTCTCCAGAAGGCCACGAACCCATCCGAGGTCATCTTGGGCTCCAAAAACGCAATATAAGCCCAAAACGTCACTATTCCAGCACTGCACATCGCTCCTTCATTTATTCACCAGGAAATCATCGCTTAGTGTAAAAGTCTGATATTTTGATACGATCAAGCTAAGTGACTCACGTACGTCCTCCAACTGGAATTACTCCAAAATTCGTCCATTTGATTATGTTTTGCTCCAGAGAGAGTCGAAAGTCCTATATTGGAAATATAATTCAAAGTATCAAAATTCTTCCAAAATATTAACCAAAATATACTAAGAATAGGGTTAAATATATAATATAAAATCACTCATCACCAACCACTACATTTTAGAAAGAACTGCGTATGAACCTGAATTTTCCTATTTCAGGGACTAATCGATATCGGATTGAGTCCAAAACTTGGGGAACATCATAATATGGTGGGAGGAGTCATTTGGTTGGTTTTGAGCGAAATCAAATCCCTAGAACTACGGAATACACCAATCAACCCATTTCAGAACGAACTGCGTACGAACCTGAATTGTCCGATTTCACGGATCAATCGACATGGGATTGAGTCCAAAACTTGGGGAACATCATAGTAGGGCGGAAGGATTCGTATGGTTGGTTTTGAGTGAAATCCAATACCTAGAACTATGGAATGTACCAACCACTCCATTTGAGAACAAACTTCCCACGAACCTGAATTGTCCCATTTCATGGATCACTCGATATCGGATTGAGTCCAAAACTTGGGGAACATCATAATATGGTGGGAGGAGACATTTGGTAGGTTTTGAGTGAACTCCAATGGCTAAAACTATACAATACACCAACCACTCCATTTCAGAATGAACTTCCCACGAAACTGAATTGTACGATTTCATGGACCAATCGATATAGGATTGAGTCCAAAACTTGGGGAACACCATAATATGGCGGGAGGAGTCAGTTGGTGGGTTTTGATTGAAATCCAATGGCTAAAAATATGCAATACACCAACCACACCATTTGAGAACGAACCTCCTACGAACCAGAATTGTCCGATTTCGTGCACCAATATTTGTCGAACCGAGTCCAAAACTTGGGAAACAACATAATATGGTGGGAGGATTCATTTGGTTGGTTTCGAGTGAAATCCAATCTCTAGAACTATGGAATATACCAACCACTCCATTTCAAAACAAACTGCGTACGAACCTGAATTGTCCGATTTCACGGATCAATCGATATCGGATTGAGTCCAAAACTTGGGAAACATCATAATATGTTGGGAGAAGTCATTTGCTTGGTTTTGAGTGAAATCCAATCTCTAGAACAATGGAATATACTAACCACTCCATTTTAGAATGAACTGCGTACGAACATGAATTGTCCGTTTTCATGTAGCAATCCATATCGGATTGAGTCCAAAACTTGGGGAACATCGTAATATGGAGGGATGAGTCATTTGGTTGGTTCTGAGTGAAATCCAATCTCTAGAACTATGGAATACACCAACCACTCAATTTCAAAACAAACTCCGTACGAACCTGAATTGTCCGATTTCACGGATCAATCGATATCGGATTGAGTCCAAAACTTGGGAAACATCATAATACGTTGGGAGAAGTCATTTGCTTGGTTTTGAGTGATATCCAATCTCTAGAACAATGTAATATACCAACCATTCCATTTTAGAATGAACTGCGTACGGACATGAATTGTCCGTTTTCATGTAGCAATCCATATCGGATTGAGTTCAAAACTTGGGGAACATCATAATATGGTGGGAGGAGTCATTTGGTTGGTTTTGAGTAAAATCCAATCTGTAGAACTATGGAATTCGCTAACCACTCCATTTCAGAACGAACTTCACACGAACCTGAATTGTCCGATTTCACGGACCAGTCGATATCGGATTGAGTCCAAATATTGGGAAACATCGTAATATGGTGGGAGAAGTCATTTGGTTGGTTTTGAGTGAAATCCAATCTCTAGAACTATAGAATATACCAACCACTCCATTTCATAACGAACTGCGTACAAACCTGGATTGAGTCCAAAACTTAAGGAACATCGTAATATGGGGGGAGGAGTCATTTGGTTGGTTTTGAGTGAAATCCAATGCTAAAATTGTGCAATACACCAACCACTCCATTTCAGAACGAACTTCCCATGAAACTTAATTGTTCGATTTCATGGGCCAATCGATATCGGATTGAGTCCAAAACTTGGGAAACATCATAATACGGTGCGAGAAGTCAATTGGATTGGTTTTGAGTGCAATCCAATCTCTAGAACTATGGAATATACCAACCACTACATTTCATAACGAACTGCCTATGAACTTGAATTGTCCGATTTCAAGGACCAAGCGATATCGGATTGAGTCCAAAACTTCGGGAACACCATAATATGGTGGGAGGAGTCATTTGGTTGGTTTTGAGTGAAATCCAATCTCTACAACTATGGAATACACCAACCATGCCATTTGAAAACGAACTGCGTACGTACCTGAATTGTCCTATTTCATGGAACAATCGATATCGGATTGGGTCCTAAACTTGGGGAACATCGTAATATGGGGGGAAGAGTAATTTGGTTGGTTTTGAGTGAAATCCAATTTCTAGAACTATGGAATACACCAACCACTCCATTTCAGAACGAACTTCCCACGAACTTGAATTGTCCGATTCTACGGGCCAGTCGATATCGGATTAAGTCCTAAACTTGGGAAACATCATAATATGATGGGAGGAGTCATTTGGTCGGTTTTTAGTGAAATCCAATCTCTAGAACTATGCAATACACCAACAACTCCATTTTAGACCGAACTGCGTACGAACCAGAATTGTCAGATTTCATGGACCAATCGATATAGGATTGAGTCCAAAACTTGGGGAACATCATAATTTGGTGGGAGGAGTCATTTGATGGGTTTTGAGTGAAATCCAATGGCTAAAACTGTGCAATACACCAACCACTTCATTTCCGAACGGACTTCCCACGAAACGGAATTGTCCGATTTCATGGACCAATCGATATTGGATTGAGTCCAAAACTTGGGGAACATCATAATATGGTGGGAAGAGTCTTTTGGTTGGTTTTGAGCGAAATCCAAACTCTAGAACTATGGAATAAACCAACCACTCCATTTTAGAACGAACTTCCCATGAACCTGAATTGTCCGATTTGATGGACCAATCGATATCCGATTGAGTCCAAAACTTGGGAAATATCATAATATGGTTGGATGAGTCATTTGGTTGGTTTTTACTGAAATCCAATCCCTAGAGCTGCGGAATGCACCAACCACTCCATTTTAGAACGATCGCGATTTACGACCTTGAATTGTCGATTTCGTGGACCAATCGATATTGGATTGAGTCCAAAACTTAGGGAACATCATAATATGGTGGGAGGAGTCATTTGGTTGGTTTTGAGTGAAATCCAATCTCTAGAACTACGAAATACACTAATCACTCCATTTAAGAATGAACTGGGTACGAACCTGAATTGTCCGATTTCATGGACCAATCGATATAGGATTGAGTGCAAAACTTGGGGAGCATCATAATATGGTGGGATGAGTCATTTAATGGATTTTGAGTGAAATCCGATGGCTAAAACCATGCAATACACCAACCACTCTATTTCAGAACGAACTCCTACGAACCTGAATTGGTCAATTTCGTGGACCAATCGATATCGGACCATGTACAAAACTTGGAAAACAACCTAATATGTGGGGAGGAGTCATTTGGTTGGTTTTGAATGAAATCCAATTTCTAGAACTATGGAATACACCAACCACTCCATTTCAGAACGAACTTCCCACAAACCTGAATTGTCCGATTTCACGGACCAGTCGATATCAGATTAAGTCCTAAACTTTGGAAACATCATAATATGATGGGAGGAGTCATTTGGTTGGTTTTTAGTGAAATCAAATCCCTAGAACTATGGAATACACCAACAACTACATTTTAGACCGAACTGCATTTAACCTGAATTGTCAGATTTCGTGGACCAATCGATATAGGATTGAGTCCAAAACTTGGGGAACATCATAATTTGGTTGGAGGAGTCATTTGATAGGTTTTGAGTGAAATCCAGTGGCTAATACTGTGCAATACACCAACCTCTCTATTTCGGAATGGACTTCCCACGAAACTGAATTGTCCGATATGATGGACCAATCGATATCGGATTGAGTCCAAAACTTGGGGAACATCATAATATGGTGGGAAGAGTCTTTTGTTTGTTTTGAGCGAATTCCAAACTCTAGAACTATGGAATAAACCAACCACTGCATTTCAGAACAAACTTCCCATGAACCTGAATTGTCCGATTTGATGGACCAATCGATATCGGATTGAGTCCAAAACTAGGAAACATCATAATATGGTTGGAAGAGTCATTTGGTTGGTTTTTAGTGAAATCCAATCCCTAGAACTACGGAATGCACAAACCACTCCATTTCAGAACGAACTGCGTACGAACATGAATTGGCTGATTTCGTGGACCAATCGATATCGGATTGAGTCCAAAACTTGGGGAACATCATAATATGGTGGGAGGAGTCAGTTGGTTGGTTTTGAGTGAAATCCAATCTCTAGAACTATGGAATACACCAACCACTCCATTTAAGAATGAACTGGGTACGAACTTGAATTGTCAGATTTCATGGACCAATCGATATAATATTGAGTCCAAAACTTGGGGAACATCATAATATGGTGGGAGGAGTCATTTGGTGGGTTTTGAGTGAAATCCAATGGCTAAAACTATGCCATACACCAACCACTCCATCTGAGAAAGAACTTCCCAGGAAACTGAATTGTCCGATTTCATGAACCAATCCATATCGGATTGAGTCCAAAACTTGGGAAACATCATAATATGGTGGGAGATGTCTTTTGGTGTATTTTGAGTGAAATCCAATTGCTAAAACTGTGCAATACCCCCACCACTCCATTTCAGAACGAACTTCCCACGAAATTGAATTGTCCGATTTCATGGAACAATCAATATCGGATTGAGTCCAAAACTTGGGGAACTTCATAATATGTTGGAAGGAGTCATTGACAGGACCCGCCTAATTTCCTGTAACCCGAGAGGCGATTTAACTCAGGAATTCCCAACATCACCTTGATGTCGGGCCCACTTCCAAAACTATATCCTCTTTCTCTAAAATTTGCACCAAAATTTCGGCAAAGTCTCCCCTGTAAATTGAACATTCCCCCAAAATTCCACATGCATAAAACACATTTAATACACCAACAGGCAGCATGCACAATATTTTTTTCAAGCAATTTACGTAAATGGCCTTCGGTCTTCTAAAATTTCACCAGCAATGCTCTTAAATCAAATTAACGCATTAAACAATGCATATAACAATCTCAAGCTTACTTATAAACGCCTACCGTTAATCAACATGCAACAACTTCCCCAAATACCCAACATATGAGGTTTTAACCTCCTAACACAAACGCAAGTAGTTTAGGGCCTTAGCCTAAATCATGCAAAAATCCAAAAAGGATTTCAAACCTAATTGAACCACACTCTCACTCACTCAGTCCACCAAACAAGCCTCAATTCAACCAAGTTCCAGGACCAACAACGAGTTTCGAACCAACCTTACTAACACAACCTAAATAAGGTTTCACTGCGGTGTACCCAGAATCTTCAGGCTGCCTACGTATCTTTACTAAGGGATCAAGCCACACGTAGTTCTTTCTCTAAAACCCTTTTTCTCTAAATCACAACTCAACAATACTCACATATGTCGGAACATCCAAAGTCACGTATGGAGCCTGTCCACACGCCGGATAAACCTACGATACGTGGGACCTCAACACAATCACATATCTCCTCATACGTCAGACGCACTCGCCACGATGGGGTGCATCAACATGCCGGCTACTCCTCGACACGTGCAACCTCAACACAATCACATATCTCCTTCATACGCCGATGCACCGCCACGATGAGGTCCTGCAACACGCCGGCTACTCCTACGACACGCACGACCTCAACACAATATCACAATCTCCCTCATACGCCGGGACGCACCCGCCACATATGGGATCTGTCAACACGCCGGCTACTTCTACGACACGCGCGACCTCAACACAATATCACATATCTCCTCACACGTATGGCGCTAGAATTCAAACGAAGGGCTTAGCTCTCTCGAGAGAAGTAACGATCGACAGTGCTCAAAGAGCGCGATGATGTGTCGAAGCCCGAGGCCGTCGCTTCATTTAACGAGACAAAACGACGGCTCGCGCAAGTGCAGGCAATGATGGCTGCAAGACGTGCTTGCACATTAAATGTGCCGACCGACCGACGCATTTAAGGCGCCAATCGCCAATTACTTCGGAGGAATGCAAAGGGTCCATCCTTGGAATCCATTCGGCCTCTTCCCATGCCGCGACCAGAAGAATCTAGGGATGTGGGGGCAATGTTTGTGCCTAATAAATCACAGCCATAAACTAACAAGGGACTTCCTCTCGCCCTAGCACCTACTCATGAACTGAACGCCACGTTTCATTAGGCATTTCGCCTTCCGAAAACAAAGTAAAGCTGCAAAGCGTAATCCTTCGCCTCATGACCGCTGTATTATAGGCCGAAGCCAAGGCCGTAAAGACACGACCAAGATACTGTGGTCAAATCGCCACGTGGCCTCAGGGTCTCACGCCCCATTTAATGAAGTAATGCCTCTAACTATTGCAGCAAACCCACTAGTCGCAAGAAGCATTTAATGCACGAGGGAAGAAGGGAAGTGACTGAAGTCAAGATTTGGTGATGGAAATCAGAGTGGTTAGGCGCAAACATTGTCACAAGTGTTCTTACAACTTGAGGTCAGATCACCAACCACCAGACCAGGGCATTAAATGTGTTCCCACGGCCAAGGGGACAGAACCCACGATCAGGGAGGTGGCCGAGATTTACCGGGATTTATGGGGGTCACACCACCATGCTTCACGATCCCAAATGCCGATTTGACCACCCACTTGTCCCGATCAGGCTCCACCACACAGATCTTTTCAGCCTCGATTGTTCCTCCAGGACTCCCCCTATAAATACTAAGCTCAAGACTACATTCAAAGGGTTCAAACACCAAACCAAAAGCCTCTCACAGAGCAAATTTATTTTCCTGTAATGCACTTTCAATACCTTTATTTGCTTTCCTAGGAGTAGTGGTAGATTGTAAGGAAAATCCATTCATCAATATATAGGCGCCGGAGCACCATCTCTGTTATCATCTCATTCACCCCATATATCATACGACCGTCGCTCTCGAGCAACGGGCCGAGCACCGCCTAAAACCCGCCACTAACACCATCACTAAATGGCCTTGTAGCTCAGGTCGTGAACTTGATGGCCGAGATCGTTCCTCTCTAGGCCACAATCGTTTGATTAGGAGTCGAACTCAAACAGCGCATCATTTAACCATCTTCTACCCAAACCTCATCACCATCTCAACGCACGGTAGACCGCGTGCCTGGCATGCCTCGCACAACCGCACCGCATCCAAAAGAAGGACGCCACGTGTTAACGCACATCCTCGGCCCAGAGCACCGGCGGTGAGATTTGCGCAGCCAACAATGGGGTCTGTCAACACGCTGGCTGCTCCTACGACACGCGCGACCTCAACACAATCATATATCTCCTCATACATCGGACGCACCCGCCACGTATGAGGTTTGTCAACACGCCGCTACTCCTACGACACGTGCGACTCAACACAATATCAATCTCTCCTCATCGGGACGCACGGCCACGATGGGGTCTCAACACGGCTACTCCTACGACCCTTGCAACCTCAACACAATATCAATATCTCCTCATACGCCGACGCACTGCCACGATGGGTGCATCAACATGTCGGCTACTCCTACGACACGTGCGACCTCAACATAATCACATATTTCCCCTCATACGTTGGGACGCACCGCCACGCACGAGGTCTCAACACGCCGCTACTCCTACAACATGTGCGACCTCAACACAATATCACATATCTCCTCATAGGTCGAGATGCACCCAGCCACGTGTGGGGCTTGTCAACACGCTGGCTACTCCTACGACACGTGTGACCTCAACACAAAATCACGTATCTCCTCATACGTCGGGACGCACCCGCCACGTATGGGGTGCAACACGCTGCCATCGCTATGACACATGCGACCTCAACACAATCACATATCTCCTTATACGTCGGGATGCACCACCACGATGGTCTGCCAACACGCCGGCTATTCCTACGACACGCGCGACTCAACACAATCACATATTTCTCCTCATACGCTGGGATGCACTGCCACGATGAGGTCTCAACACGCCGCTACTCCTACGACACGTGCGACCTCAACACAATATCAATATCTCCTTATACGCCGGGACGCACCGACCACGTATAGGGTCTGCAACACGCGCTACTCCTACGACACGTGTGACCTCAAGACAATAACATATCTCCCTCATACGCCGGGACGCACCGAGCCACGATGGGGTCTGTGAACACGCCAACTACTTCTACGACATGTGTGACCTTAGGACAATAACATATCTCCTCATACGCCGACGCACCCGCCACGTATAGGTCCACAACATGTCAAGCTACTCCTACGACACGTGTGACCTCAACACAATAACATATCTCCTCTCATACGCCGACGCACCCAACCACGATAGGGTCTCAACACGCCGCTACTCCTATGACATGTATGACTCAACACAATAACATATCTCCCCTCATATGTCGGGATGCACCGGCCACATATGAGGTCAATACGCCACCTACTCCTATGACACGTGTGACCTCACAAGTGTATCACAGGTTACATAGGGTAGTGCGTATAGCACTGCAAACTGACATTCAATCCCTTTTCTACCTTTATATGTCCACACAATTAAATATGTATCTAATTTCTAATCTTATATAAATCTCAACCAATATAGCATCCCATAAACTCCCCCATTTAAATTCATCAATTAATATCCTAAACCCACAATATCCACATAACTCGATTAACGGTCAAGACCTGTCTCTACGGTCATTTCAATCTTCCTAGGAAGGTAATACTACCTAGGAAGTCTCACGGACAATCCAGAGTCAAACTACCCAACCTTGGTCAAAGCGGGCCCCATGACCTCTAAATTCCGATATGACAATTTCTATGAGTGCTACATGGTTTAGGACACAAGCCCTGCAAGTTTGGTCCAGATCGGACGGTTGGATCGCTCACGATCGCACGATCGGACGGTTACTAAAACCCTAACCCTAAGGTTGGCATTTCCGGAGTATCCGAGATTCCGTTTTTGACGATCCGTCGAATCCTACATGATCCTAGGAATGTCTAGATTAACATATCATAACCTCAGGACCATCCAACAGTCCAAACCTAGCGGACTTGGAAAATGTGCAATATGCAATATCTGTTTGGGACTCTAACGGTATCCAAATTGAAATCCGAGCACAACTACGCGTTGATGACATCGAGGGGATCGCATTGGGACAAAAATGCACCTCAGCCACAGTGCCCACGCGCCACCACATGCACCGGCGGCACGTGGGTGTCCAAAGCGATTACCCTTCGTCGGAAAATCTCCAAATCTCGACTCAAGACTCCTACCCTAGGTAAAACACCCTATTTGGAGTCACTTTTATTCTTGGGCATACTCCAAAAACTAACCGAAAATGGCTAGAATCGCGATCCAGAAACCGCCCGAATTTCAATTCGTAGATCGAGCTACATAGCCTCAAAATTTATTAAATCCTACCCAACCATCAGCTAGATCATGCCAAAGGAATGAATTTCCATACCTTGATCGCTAAAAATGGCTGCCGGACGACGGAGAACAAAGCCGCGAAGTTTCGTAAATCGAGCTTTTCTCTTCGATTTTCTAGCAAAATCTCGACGGCATGGACCTGGGGTAGGAAGAGGATGGCGGCTGGTCATTTTGGTACCGCCCGTCGACTTTGGTGGCTGATGAGCGAACGGCCGGCCAAGTGTGGTGGCGGTCTCGAACCAGAGGAGAGAGAAAGAGGGACGCCGGGAGGAGAGAGAGAGAGAGAGAGAGAGAAAAGTTAGTTTTATCAAACCCTTTTCGCAAAATTTACGGTTATGCCACTGAGGGTATTTTGATCGTATCTCTCTCATTACAACTCCAATACGAGCCCACCACATGTCTACAGACTCATCTCACAAAGGTTGCTCACGCAACGGTACTGCATCACAAAATTTCCAAATTGCTTCCCGATCAAAAAGTCAACTTTAAACCTCATAAAATATTGTAAGGCAAAATGGTCCTTCTATTGGAATAAATTAATATTCACCAATTTATTTAGGATACAGTCATTCAGTTGGTTTTGAGTGAAATCCAATCTCTAGAACTACGGAATACATTAACCACTCCATTTCAAAACAAATTGCGTTCAAACCTGAATTGTCCGATTTCATGGACCAATCGATATCAGATTGAGTCCAAAACTTGGGGAACAACATAATATGGTGGGAGGAGTCATTTGGTTGGTTTGAGTGAAATCCAATCTCTAGAACTATGGAAAACACCAACCACTCCATTTCAGAACGAACTGCGTACGAATCTGAATTGTTAGATTTCATGGACATTGATATAGGATTAAGTCCAAAACTTGGGGAACATCATAATACGGTGGGAGGAGTCATTTGGTGGGTTTTGAGTGAAATCCAATGGCCAAAACTATGCAATACACGAACCACTCCATTTCAGAACGAACTTCCTACGATCCTGAATTGTCCTATTTTGTGGACCATTCGATATCGGACCAAGTCCAAAACTTGGGAAACATCATAATATGGTGGGAGGAGTCATTTGGTTGGTTTTTATTGAAGGCTAATGGCTAAAACTATGTAATACAGCAACCACTCCATTTTAGAACGAACTTCCTACAAACCAGAATTGTTCGATTTCGTGGACCAATCGATATCCGACCGAGTCCAAAACATGCAAAACATCATAACATAGTTGGAGGAGTCATGTGTTTCGTTTTGAGTGAAATCCAATCTCTAGAACTATGCAACACACCATCCACTCCATTTCAGAACAAACTTCTTACGAACCTGAATTGTCCAATTTCATGGACGAATCAATATCGGATTGAGTACAAAACTTGGGAAACATCATAATATGGTTGGAGGAGTCATTTGGTTGGTTTTTATTGAAATCCAATGGCTAAAAGTATGCAATACACCAACCACTCCATTTCAGAACGAACTTCCTACAAACCTGAATTGTCCGATTTTGTGACCAATCGATATCGGACCGAGTTCAAAACTTGGGAAACATCATTATACGGTGGGAGGAGTCATTTGGTTGGTTTTTATTGAAATCCAATGGCTAAAACTACGCAATACACCAACCACTCCATTGTAGAACGAACTTCCTACAAACCTGAATTGTCCGATTTCGTGGACCAATCGATATCGGACCGAGTCCAAAACTTGGGAAACATCATAATATGGAGGGAGGAGTCATTTGGTTCATTTTTCTTGTAATCCAATGGCTAAAACTATGCAATACACCAACCACTCCATTTCAGAACGATCTTCCTACAAACCTGAATTGTCCGATTTCGTGGACCAATCGATATCAGACCGAGTCCAAAACTTGAGGAACATCATAATATGGTGGGAGGAGTCATTTGGTTGGTTTTGAGTGAAATCCAATCTCTAGAACTATGCAACACACCATCCACTCCATTTCAGAACGAACTTCCTACCAACCTGAATGGTCCGATTTCATGACCAATCGATATCAGATTGAGTCCAAAACTTCGGCAACCTCAGAATATGGTGGGAGGAGTCATGTGGTTGGTTTTGAGGGAAATCCAAAGGCTAAAACTATGCAATACACTAACCACTCCATTTTAGAACGAACTTCCTACGAACCGGAATTGTCCGATTTCGCGGACCAATCGATATCGGACCGAGTCCAAAACTTGGGAAATGTCATCATATGGTGGGAGGAGTCATTTGGTTCGTTTTTATTGAAATCCAATGGCTAAAACTATTCAATACACTAACCACTCCATTTCATAACGAACTTCCTACAAACCTAAATTGTCCATTTTCAGGGACCGATAGATATCGGACCGTGTCCAAAACTTGGGTAACATCATAAAATGTTGGGAGAAGTCATTTGGTTGGTTTTGAGTGAAATCCAGTGGCTAAAACTATGCAATACACCAACCACTCCATTTTAGAACGAACTTTGTACGAACCTGAATTGTCCGATTTCATGGACCAATCGATATCGGACCGAGTCCAAAACCTGGGGAACATCATAATATAGCGAAAGGAGTCATGTGGTTGGTTTTGGGTGAAATCCAATCGCTAGAACTATGCAACACACCATCCACTCCATTTCAGAACGAACTTTGTAGGAACCTGAATTGTCCGATTTCATATACCAATCGATATCGGATTGAGTCCAAAACTTTGGAAACATCGTAATTTGGTGGGAGGACTCATTTGGTTGGTTTTGAGTGAGATCCAATATCTAGGACTATGGAATACACCAACCACTCCATTTCAGAACGAACTACATACAAACTAGAATTGTCCGATTTCATGGACCAATCGATATCGGATTGAGTACAAAACTTCGGGAACCTCATAATATGGCGGGAGGAGTCATTTGGTTGGTTTTGAGTGAAATCCAATGGATAAAACTACGCAATACACCAACCACTCCATTTCAGAATGAACTTCCTACAAACTTTTATTGTCCGATTTCGTGGACCAATCGATACCGGATTGAGTCCCAAACTTGGGAAACATCGTAATATGGTGGGAGTTGTCATTTGGTTGGTTTTTATTGAAGTCCAATGGCTAAAATCCTGCAATATACCATCCACTCTATTTTAGAACGAACTTCCTACAAACCTGAATTGTCCGATTTCGTGGACCAATCGATATCAGACTGAGTCCAAAACTTGGGAAACATCATAATATGATGGGAGGAGTCATTTGGTTGGTTTTTACTGAAATCCAATGGCTAAAACTATGCAATACACCAATCACTCCATTTCAGAACAAACTTCCTACGAACCTGAATTGTCCGATTTCGTGGACCAATCGATATCGGACCGAGTCCAAAACTTGGGAAACATCATAATATGGAGAGAGGAGTCATTTGGTTCTTTTTTCTTGAAATCCAATGGCTAAAACTATGCAATACACCAACCACCCCATTTCAGAATAAACTTCCTACAAACCTGAATTGTTCGCTTTCGTGGATCAATCGATATCGGACCGAGTCCAAAACTTGGGGAACATCATAATATGGTGGGAGGAGTCATTTGGTTGGTTTTGAGTGAAATCCAATCTCCAAAAATATGCAACACAACATCCACTCCATTTTAGAATGAACTTCGTACGAACCTGAATTGTCCGATTTCATGGGTCAATCGATGTCGTATTGAGTCGAAAACTTGGGGAACATCATAAGATGGTGGGAGGACTCATTTGGTGGGTTTTGAGTCAAATCCAATGGCTAAAACTATGCAATAAACCAACCACTCCATTTCAGAACGAACTGCGTACAAACCTGAATTGTCCGATTTCATGGCCCAATCAATATTGGATCGAGTCCAAAACTTGGGGATCATCATAATACGGTGGGAGGATTCATTTGGTGGGTTTTGAGTGAAATCCAGTGGCTAAAAGTATGCAATATACCATCCACTCCATTTCAGAATGAACTTCCTATGAACCTGAATTGTCCGATTTCATGGACCAATCGATATTGGATTGAGTCCAAAACTTAGGGAAACATCATAATATGGTGGGTAGAGTCATTTGGTTGGTTTTGAGTGAAATCCAATCTCTAGAACTATGCGACATACCATCCACTTGTTGTTAAAATGTTAACTCGCAATTGTACGTGTCAATTAGTAATATAGCAAGACAAGTGTGAGGTTGTACCCAAGAGGACTGAGAAGTTAAAATTAGTATGTACTTAGATTACCAAATTGAAGAAAGTAGGAGGTTAAGTCTAAAATAGAATTTAAAGAAAGAATGATTGTAATTGTTGAACAAAAGAGGCAAAACGAAATTTCAAACAAAAGCAAAGTGAGGAAATGTAACAAAGAGTACTTTTGTAGGCTGGAAAACAGATTGGGAGTCTAGGGCATTCGATTCACCATAACAATTCAATTTTGGGTTATAAGGAGTCAAGTGACAAGTCTAATTCGGATTCAAAGATTGATTCTAGCTAAAGTTTGATTAGGCCATGGTGTCTGGTCCTAACCTTGTGTTCCTAATTCCCTAACTTGATCATTTGTTGTTGATAAGTTCATAATTTCATACATTCGCATGACTTCTTTACTTAGTGACTTTGCTTAGTTTCTCTTTATTTTGAGTCACTTACCTCTTTTTGTTTGTTTTGTAGGTTAAGACAGCAAGAGATCACATTTGATGCAATCCATGCTTGTTATGGGCTGATTGGTATAAGAGGAATATGGGCTTAAAGACAAACCCAATTTGGGCCACACTCCTTGTCAGTCCAGTTTCGTAGGTCATTTTGGAGGCCTCATTTCAGCAACTTATACAGGTCGGATGAGGAGACATCCTTGATAGAAGTTCTTCCAATGGGTGTCTATTATAACATATCCAAATTTTAGCCCAATTGGATAAATCTGGACCCCTCAGCACGTCAAAGACTGAACCAAGGTCACAGAAATGTCATGATTGGCTGCCATCACATCTACATCCCTAGAGCCATGTGCTCAGCATGGGCAGCCAAACATGGGAGTCAAATCAGCTCAGGAACTCAGAAAGATGAACAAAAGTCAAGCTTTCCATAAAGAAACCATACCAAAGCATGTATTTGGAAGCTGGAGCAGTTGGCAAGTATGGGCAGCTGGAGCAAGTGGCAAGCAAGAGGAAGGGAGCAGTTGGGAGCAGCTAAGAGAGGTGTGCTTCACCAGCCAAAGGGGAGGACGAAATTTCTCTCTATAAATAGAGAGCTGCTCACTCATTCAAGGGAGATAGGCAGACACACACATTCACTTCATCCATTACTCTCAAACACACATTCAGATTCACCACAAAGAGAGAAGAGAGCTGGAGCTGTCCTGGGAATTCCTTGCATGCCATCATCTAGTTCTTCTCCTCTCTTTATCCTATCTATGTATTTCTTATTTTCTGTACTCATAGTTATGTCTAACTAATCCATTTAGTTAGGGCTTAGGATGAAGCCCTAGTCATGAATATTCAATGTTATGGATGATTTTATAGTTAATTGATTTCCTTGCTTTCATTACCAAGTTGTTAATCTCTAGTTTATTATATGCTTGATGTATGTTTTCTTGGAGTAGCTAACTAAGATTTTATGCATCTAGCACAGGTTGGGAAGGAGTTTAGATTCACCAATTCTACTCTCCTTTCACAAGCAACACATGAATGGCCTAAGAATCATTCAAGGGGTTAATAACCATAGGTTGACTAGGACAGATATCATGTTCTAGGACTTGTGTGATTATCATATTCTCAAGGAGCTTAATGACTCTTGTATGCTTTATTCTAAGTAGATACCATGCTTAGGTTGCATATTAGAGATCATGTGTTGTGTAGATACCATGCATAATGACATGCCTTAGGAGAATCATGCATCCTGCACCTAGATACCATAAGCTTGTATGCGATAATCTATTGTTGATGAAGCTTGAGTCAATTTCTATGCATTCATAACTTGGATAGGAAGACTAGTGGTAGATTCCAAGGCTCTAACACCTCTCAATCTTTGTTTCACAACTTTTGATTGCTGCCTGTTTACTTTCGAGCACTTTCATTTCACGTTCTTCTTTTCATTTCAACTACAAAACCCCATTTCGAAAGTGCGTGTGTGGTGCTAGGATTCTGTCCTAGACCTTGAGTAATTAGCAAGAGGCATTGTTGAATTCTGACCTTGCCTTTAGCTAGTTAGTCAGTTTCTTTGTTCTATGTTTTTCTAGCATTCTAAGTAATTTAACTTGGAACCAAGTTACCATTCTCTGTGGGATCGACTCGTATTTACATAAGCTATACTATAAACGGTTCGTGCACTTGCGAGAATTAAAGTTGTTGTTTTTAATAACTCATTTTAGTTGTTAGGAATTGAATCAACAAGTTTTTGGCGCCGTTGCCGGGGAACCGTAACGTTGGTGCTATAGTTAGATTACTTTGATTGTTTTGTTTTTGTTTGTTTCATTTGTTTCTTTTCGTTGGTTTTTCTTTTAGTATTCAGTTTTTGTATTTAGTTATTATCTCCATTGAAAGCACTGAATTGAGTTCCTTGGTGTGTGCATGTCCGAATCTGACCAGAGCAAAGTTCACCTGAGCCATTTTCACCAAGAACCGCTGCTGTACGTGCTGGTTTGAGGAGGAATTATAGTTCTTCAAGCGCTGATTCTAAAAGTTCCGAATCTGAAGGTTCAAGCACGATGGCAGAGATTCCGAACAACAACAATAATGTTGAAGGAGGTGGTGCGCTTGTTGTCCAACCTCGAAAACCCCTGCGTGAGTTTTCCATTCCCAAAGTCACCGATCAACCTTCGTGCATCGTCTATCCTCAACTCACAGTTGACAGGTTTGGGCTTAAAAGTGGTATGATTCATCTTCTTCCAACTTATTATGGTAATACCACTGAGGATCCTTACATGCATATTAAGCAATTCTTTGAAATATGTGCTACGATCAAAATTCATGGCCTTGATGATGAGCAGATTAAGATGAGGCTATTCCCATTCAGTTTAAAAGATAAAGCTAAGTCTTGGTTATACTCTTTGCCTAATGCTTCAATTCATGCTTGGGAAGAGCTTTCTAATAAGTTTTTGCAGAAATTCTTTCCGGCTCAAAAGACTAACAAGATTAGAAAGGAAATCCTTGGTTTCACACAAAAGGAAGGAGAAGCTTTTCATGAATGTTGGGAGAGGTACAAGGAGATGATAAGTTCTTGCCCACACCACAACATAGAGAGTTGGATGCAAATGCAATCTTTCTATGAAGGTTTGCTTGATTCCGAAAGGATGATGGTAGATGCAACAAGTGGAGAAGGACTGATGAACAAAACAGCAGAGGAGGCTTTTACTCTCTTTGAATCCTTGAGTGCTAACTCTCAACAATGGAGCCACAATAAAGGAAGAGGAGCTCCTATGAAAGCTGTGGTCTCTGAGGTAAGTACTAATAATGAGATTGCTGCAAAACTTGATGTTATGTGTTCTTTGCTTCAACAGGCAGTGACTGGCCCTCTAGGAAACAAAGTGGAAGTTCAAGACCAATCTTTTGCAGAGCACATGCTAGAACAAGCAAATGCCCTTCAAGCAAGGAATCCTAATAATGATCCTTACTCAAACACGTACAATCCGAGGTGGAGAAATCATCCTAATTTCAAGTGGAGCAATAACTCAAATGTTCAACAATCTCAAGGACCTCCCCCAGGATTTCAAATACAACAAAGGCAATTCCAGCAAGCTCCCCAACAAGTGCAAGAGCAAAGGGGTGATCAAATGGGAGAATTGCAAGACATGTTCAAGAAGTTCATGGGGCAACAGATGCAAACCAATCAGAATCTTCAAAATGCAGTGAACAAACTAGAAGTGCAAGTTGGGCAGATTGCATCCTCCATGAGCAATAGAGCATCCGGAACTTTCCCAAGCCAAACAGAGGTGAATCCAAGGCATCAAGAGCATGCTAAAGCAGTACACATCTTGAGAAGTGGTAAACAAGTTGATAACAAGGTTGGAGATGTCAATGAAGAGCAAGAAGATGGAGAAAACGTGGAGATCATTCAGCCACCACATGGGCAGCCCACAGCTTCCAACAAACAGCCCCTCAATGCTCCAGGAAAGAGCACAGGCCCTAAGGTATCATCTAATGCTAATCAAGTTCCAATTTCAACTAATGCTTTTAGGCCTATTGCACCCTTTCCTAGCAGGTTAACAAAGTCAAAGAAAGATCAAGGCTTGGATGAGATAATGGAAACATTCAAGAAGGTGCAAATCAACATCCCATTGCTCAATGTCATTGCTCAGATTCCAAAGTATGCAAATTTTTTGAAGGATCTATGCACTAACAAGAGGAGATTCAAAGAGCATGAACAAGTTGCATTGAGTGAAGAGGTAAGTGCAGTGTTACAAAGAAAGCTACTTCCAAAGCTAAAGGATCCAGGTTCGTTTTCTATACCTTTCATAGTTGGTGATTTTAAGTTTCAAAAAGCTTTGCTTGATCTTGGTGCTTCTATAAACCTTATGCCATATCATGTTTATGAAAAACTTAACCTTGGTGAGTTGCAAGCCACATCTATGAGCATTCAATTGGCAGATAGAACTATTAGGTACCCTAAGGGCGTTCTAGAAGATGTTTTGGTGAAAGTGGAAAAGCTAATTTTGCCAGAGATTTCTTGGTGTTGGAAATGGAAGAAGCACCAATTCATGACAATCGCTACCACTCATTCTGGTCGGCCATTCATGGCAATTGCCAGTGCTATTATTGATGTGAAGAAGGGTACATTGACCATGAACGTGTTTGATGAGACAATAGCATTCAAAGTGTTTGAAGCCTCCAAGTTTCCAAGTGATGAGTATGAGGTTTTCCAGCTTGATGCAATTGATACTATCGTGAAAGAAGCACTGCCAATGACTTATTTGGAGCCCATTGAAGCATGCATTACACAAAGCATAAGGAAAGAAGAAGTGGACAGCTTAGAGGCTGTGATATCTCCTTTACTTTTTGAGTTTGTTTGCAGTATGGATAGCTACATAGAAGTTGGAAAGAGGTATGCAAACCAATTTGAATCATTACCCCCACCTACTAATAAGGTTTTACCTTCTATTGTGCAGGCACCAGAGTTGGAATTAAAGGAATTGCCAAAGCACCTTAAATATGCCTATTTAGATGAAAATAAGACTCTACCTGTTATCATTGCCTCACATCTCAAACCAAATGATGAGAAGAAGCTTTTGAGAGTTCTAAAAGAGTACAAAACTGCAATTGGGTGGAGCATTGCAGATATCAAAGGCATAAGCCCAACACTGTGCATGCACAAGATATTATTGGAAGACAATGCAATGCCTAAGAGGGATGCCCAAAGACGTCTCAATCCGAACATGAAGGAGGTGGTAAGAAAAGAGGTAATGAAGCTTTTAGATGTTGGTATTATTTACCCTATTTCTGACAGTAAATGGGTGAGCCCAGTGCAAGTTGTTCCCAAAAAGTCAGGTATCACAGTGGTGAAGAATGAAGCAAATGAGCTTGTACCTACACGGGTGACCACGGGCTGGAAAGTTTGCATTGATTATAGGAAACTCAACACAGCAACAAGCAAGGATCACTTCCCTCTTCCATTCATTGATCAGATGCTTGAGAGATTGGCTGGCCATAGCCACTATTGCTTCCTTGATGGATATTCAGGCTACAACCAAATCGCCATAGCCCCAGAGGATCAAGAGAAGACGACCTTCACATGTCCCTTTGGCCCTTTTGCTTATAGGAGGATGTCTTTTGGTCTCTGAACGCCCCAGCCACTTTTCAAAGGTGCATGATGAGCATTTTCTCCGACATGGTAGAAAGGTTCATTGAGGTATTCATGGATGACTTCTCTGTCTTTGGTGATTCTTTTGATCAATGCTTGCATAACTTATCTAAGGTGTTGGCTAGATGTGAACAGACTAACCTTGTGCTTAATTGGGAAAAATGTCATTTTATGGTTAACCAAGGCATAGTTCTTGGTCATGTCATCTCTAGTAAAGGAATCGAGGTAGATAAAGCTAAGATTGATTTGATTGCCTCCATGCCTTCACCTACTTCTGTCAAAGAAGTACGTTCTTTCCTTGGCCATGCAGGTTTCTATAGGCGTTTCATTAAGGAATTTTCTAAGATTGCGAGGCCTTTGTGCAATCTCCTTGCCAAGGACATGGATTTTGTCTTTGATCAAAACTGTGAGAATGCTTTCAATGCTTTGAAGAAGATGCTCACAACTGCCCCAATCATTATACCACCAGATTGGAGCTTGCCTTTTGAACTGATGTGTGACGCCTCTGATTATGCCGTTGGAGCTGTTTTGGGACAGCAAGTTGATAAGAAGCCACATGCCATCTACTATGCTAGTAGAACCCTCAACGATGCCCAACTCAACTATTCCACCATAGAGAAGGAGTTATTAGCTGTCATATTTGCTTTAGAGAAGTTCAGATCATATTTGATTACTAACAAGGTTATTGTTTACACTGATCATGCAGCATTAAAATACTTGTTAGCCAAGAAGGATGCCAAGCCACGACTCATTAGATGGATTCTCTTGTTGCAAGAGTTTGACTTGGAGATAAAAGATAAGAAAGGAAGTGAGAATGTCGTGGCTAATCACTTGAGTAGATTGGTACATGTATCTAACGAAGAGGAGGATTCATTGCCATTGCGTGAAAGCTTCCCTGATGAGCAACTCTTCTCCATTTGTGCTTTGAATTCCCTCAATCCATTGCCTTGGTTTGCTGATATTGTTAACTATTTGTGCACTAATGAACTCCCTACAGGGTTATCTACGTTCCAACGTGACAAGCTTAGGAAGCAAGCAAGATACTACTTTTGGGATGATCCATATCTATTCAAGCATTTGCCAGACCAAGTAATTTGAAGGTGTGTGCCTGAAGGTGATTTTAAGAGCATTCTAGAGTTTTGTCACTCCCATGCATGCGGAGGCCATTTTGGAGCAAAGAAGACTGCCAGCAAAGTGCTATAATCAAGTTTCTTTTGGCCTACCCTTTTTAAGGATGCTTATGCTTTTTGTGCTTCATGTGATAGATGCCAACGGATGGGTAATTTAAATGCTAGAAATCAAATGTCGAAAACTATGCAATGCACTAACCACTCCCTTTCAAAACGAACTTCCTACAAACCTGAATTGTCTGATTTCATTGACCAATCGATATCGGATTGAGTCCAAAACTTGGGGAACATCATAATATGGCGGGATGAGTCCTTTGGTTGGTTTTGAGTGGAATCCAATGGCTAAAACTATGGAATACACCAACCACTCCATTTTAGAACGAACTTCCTACGAACCTGAATTGTCCGATTTCATGGACCAATCGATATCGGATTCAGTCCAAGACTTGGGGGACATCATAATATGGTGCATGGAGTCCTTTGGTGAGTTTTGAGTGAAATCCAATGTCTAGAACTATGGAGTACCCCAACCACTCCATTTCAGAACGAACTTCCTACGAACTTCAATTGTCCGATTTCATGGACCGATCGAAGTCGAATTGAGTCCAAAACGTGGGGAACATCGTAATATGGTGGGAGGAGTCATTTGGTGGGTTTTCACTAAAATCCAATCTCTAGAACTATGGAATACACCAACTACTCTTTTTCAAAATGACCTTCCCACGAACCTGAACTGTCCGATTTCATAGACATTTATCCGATTGAGTCCAAAACTTGGGGAATATCGTAATATGGTGGGAGGAGTCATTTTGTCGGTTTTGAGTGGAATCCAATGTCCAAAACTATGCAATACACTAACCACTCCATTTCAAAACGAACTTCCTACGAATCTGAATTGTCAGATTTCGTTGACCAATCGATATCGGATTGAGTCCAAAACTTGGGGAACATCATAATGTGGTGGGAAGAGTCATTTGGTGGGTTTTGAGTGAAATCCAATTCTAGAACTAATGATTACACCAACCACTCCATTTCAGAAAGACCTTCCTACGAACCTGAATTGTCAGTTTTCATGGACCAATCGATATCGGATTGAGTCCAAAACTTGGGGAACACCATAATATGGTGGCAGGAGTCATTCAGTGGTTCTTGAGTGAAAACCAATCTCTAGAACAATGGAATACACCAGCCACTCCATTTTAGAACGAACTGTGTGCGAACCGGAATTGTCCGATTTTGTGGACCGATCGATATTAGATTGAGTCCAAAACCTGGGGAACATCATAATATGGTGGGAGGAGTCATTTGGTTGGTTTTGAGTGGAATCCAACGACTAAAACTATGCAATACACCAACCACTCCATTTCAGAACGAACTTCCTACGATCCTGAGTTGTCCGATTTCATAGACCAATCGATATCGGATTGAGTCCAAAACTTGGGGAACATCATAATATGGTAGGAGGAGTCATTTGGTAGGTTTTGAGTGAAATCCAATGTCTCGAACTATGGAATACACCAACCATTTGATTTCTAAACGAACTGCATACGAACCCGATTTGTCCGATTTAGTGGACCAATCGATATCGGATTGAGTCCAAAACTTGGGAAACAACATAATATGGTGGGAGGAGTCATTTGGTTGGTTTTGAGTGGAACCTAATGGCTAAAACTATGCAATACACCAACCACTCCATTTCATAATGAACTTCCTACGAACCTGAATTGTCGGATTTCGTGGACCAATCGATATCGGATTGAGTCCAAAACTTGGGGAACATCATAATATGGTGGGAAGAGTCATTTTATGGGTTTTGAGTGAAATCCAATCTCTAGAGCTATGGAATACACCAACCACTCCATTTCAGAACGAACTTCCTACGAACTTATATTGTCCGATTTCAATGACCAATCGATATCGGATTGAGTCCAAAACTTTGGGAACATCATAATGGGTGGGAGGATTCACTTGGTGGGTTTTGAGTGAAGTCCAATCTCTAGAACTATGGAATACACCAACCACTCCATCTCAGAACGAACTTCCTACGAACCTGATTGTCCGATTTCATGGACTAATCGATATCGGATTTAGTCCAAAACTTGGGGAACATCATAATATGGTGCGAGGAGTCCTTTGTTGCATTTTGAGTGAAATCCAATGTCAAGAACTATAGAATACACCAACCACTCCATTTTATAACGAACTTCCTACGAACTTCAACTCGTCCGATTTCGTGGACCAATCAAAATCGAATTGATTCCAAAATGTGGGGAACATCATAATATGTTGGGAGGAATCATTTGGTGGGTTTTGAGTGAAATCCAATCTCTAGATCTATGGAATACACCAACTACTCCATTTCGAAAAGACCTTCCCAAGAACATAAATTGTCCGATTTCATGGACATTTATCGGATTGAGTCCAAAACTTGGGGAATATCATAATATGGCGGGAGGAGTCATTTGATCGGTTTTGAGTGGAATCCAATGTCCAAAACTATGCAATACACTAACCACTCCATTTCAAAACGAACTTCCTACGAATCTGAATTGTCAGATTTCATTGACCAATCGATATCGGATTGAGTCCAAAACTTGGGGAACATCATAATAGGGTGGGAGGATTCACTTGGTGGGTTTTGAGTGAAGTCCAATCTCTAGAACTATGGAATACACCAACCACTCCATCTCAGAACGAACTTCCTACGAACCTGATTGTCCGATTTCATGGACTAATCGATATCGGATTCAGTCCAAAACTTGGGGAACATCATAATATGGTGCGAGGAGTCCTTTGTTGCATTTTGAGTGAAATCCAATGTCAAGAACTATAGAATACACCAACCACTCCATTTCATAACGAACTTCCTACGAACTTCAACTGTCCGATTTCGTGGACCAATCAAAATCGAATTGATTCCAAAATGTGGGGAACATCATAATATGGTGGGAGGAATCATTTGGTGGGTTTTGAGTGAAATCCAATCTCTAGATCTATGGAATACACCAACTACTCCATTTCGAAAAGACCTTCCCAAGAACCTAAATTGTCCGATTTCATGGACATTTATCGGATTGAGTCCAAAACTTGGGGAATATCATAATATGGCGGGAGGAGTCATTTGATCGGTTTTGAGTGGAATCCAATGTCCAAAACTATGCAATACACTAACCACTCCATTTCAAAACGAACTTCCTACGAATCTGAATTGTCAGATTTCATTGACCAATCGATATCGGATTGAGTCCAAAACTTGGGGAACATCATAATATGGTGGGAAGAGTCATTTGGTGGGTTTTGAGTGAAGCCCAATCTCTAGAACTATGGAATACACCAACCACTCCATCTCAGAACGAACTTCCTACGAACCTGATTGTCCGATTTCATGGACTAATCGATATCGGATTCAGTTCCAAAACTTGGGGAACATCATAATATGGTGCAAGGAGTCCTTTGTTGCATTTTGAGTGAAATCCAATGTCAAGAACTATAGAATACACCAACCACTCCATTTCATAACGAACTTCCTACGAACTTCAACTATCCGATTTCGTGGACCAATCAAAATCGAATTGATTCCAAAATGTGGGGAACATCATAATATGGTGGAAGGAATCATTTGGTGGGTTTTGAGTGAAATCCAATCTCTAGATCTATGGAATACACCAACTACTCCATTTCGAAAAGACCTTCCCAAGAACCTAAATTGTCCGATTTCATGGACATTTATCGGATTGAGTCCAAAACTTGGGGAATATCATAATATGGCGGGAGGAGTCATTTGATCGGTTTTGAGTGGAATCCAATGTCCAAAACTATGCAATACACTAACCACTCCATTTCAAAACGAACTTCCTACGAATCTGAATTGTCAGATTTCATTGACCAATCGATATCGGATTGAGTCCAAAACTTGGGGAACATCATAATATGGTGGGAAGAGTCATTTGGTGGGTTTTGAGTGAAATCCAATCTCTAGAACTATGGATTACACCAACCACTCCATTTCGAACGACCTTCCCACGAACTGAATCGTCGCTTTCATGGACCAATCGATATCGGATTGAGTCCAAAACTTGGGAACACCATAATATGGCGGCAGGAGTCATTCATCAGTCTTGAGTGAAATCAATCTTCGAACAACGGAATACACCAGCCACTCCATTTTAGAACGAACTGTGCGAACCTGAATTGTCCAATTTTGGGGACCGATCGATGTTAGATTAAGTCCAAAACTTGGGAAACATCATAGTATGGTGGGAGGATTCATTTGGTTGGTTTTGAGTGGAATCCAATGGCTAAAACTATGCAATACACCAACCACTCCATTTCAGAACGAACTTCCTACGATCTTGAATTGTCTGATTTCATAGACCAATCGATATCGGATTGAGTCCAAAACTTGGGGAACATCATAATATGGTAGGAGTCATTTGGTGGGTTTTGATAGGAATCCAATGTCTCGAACTATGGAATACACCAACCACTTCAATTCTAAACGAACTGCATACGAACCCGAATTGTCCGATTTCCTGGACCAATCGATATCGGATTGAGTCCAAAACTTGGGGAACAACATAATATGTTGGGGGGAGTCATTTGGTTGGTTTTGAGTGGAATCCAATGGCTAAAACTATGCAATACACCAACAACTCCATTTGAGCGAACGAACTCGCATTTAACTCAATTGTTCGATTTCATGGACCAATCGATATCAGATTGAGTCCAAAACTTGGGGAACATCATAATATGGTGGGAAGAGTCATTTTGTGGGTTTTGAGTGAAATCCAATCTCTAGAACCATGGAATACACCAACCACTCCATTTCAGAACGAACTTCCTACGAACTTCAACTGTCCGATTTCATGGACCAATCGAAATCGAATTGTTTCCAAAACGTGGGAAACATCATGATATGGTGGGAGGAGTCATTTGGTGGGTTTTGAGTGAAATCCAATCTCTAGAACTATGAAATACACCAACTACTCCATTTCAAAATGACCTTCCCACGAACCTAAATTGTCCGATTTCATGGATATTTATCGGATTGAGTCCAAAACTTGGGGAATATCATAATATGGAGGGAGAAGTCATTTGGTCGGTTTTGAGTGGAATCCAATGGCTAAAACTATGCAATACACCAACCACTCCATTTCAGAATGAACTTCCTACGATCCTGAATTGTCTGATTTCATAGACCAATCGATATCGGATTGAGTCCAAAACTTGGAGAACATCATAATATGGTAGGAGGAGTCATTTGGTGGGTTTTCAGCGAAATCCAATGTCTCGAACTATGGAATACACAAACCACTTCATTTCTAAACGAACTGCATACGAAACCGAATTGTCCGATTTCATGGACCAATCGATATCGGATTGAGTCCAAAACTTAGGGAACAACATAATATGCTGGGAGTTGTCAGTTGGTTGGTTTTGAGTGGAATCCAATGGCTAAAACTATGCAATACACCAACCACTCCATTTCGAACGAACTTCGCATTTAACCAATTGTCGATTTCATGTTCCAATCGATATCAGATTGAGTCCAAAACTTGGGGAACATCATAATATGGTGGGAAGAGTCATTTTGTGGGTTTTGAGTGAAATCCAATCTCTAGAACCATGGAATACACCAACCACTCTATTTCAGTAACGAACTTCCTACAAACTTCAATGTCCGATTTCATGGACCAATCGAAATCGAATTGTTTCCAAAACGTGGGAAACATCATAATATGGTGGGAGGAGTCATTTGGTGGGTTTTGAGTGAAATCCAATCTCTAGAGCTATGGAATACACCAACTACTCCATTTCAAAATGACCTTCCCACGACCCTGAATTGTCCGATTTCATGGACATTTATCGGATTGAGTCCAAAACTTGGGGAATATCATAATATGGAGGGAGGAGTCATTTGGTCGGTTTTGAGTGGAATCCAATATCCAAAACTATGCAGTACACTAACCACTCTATTTCAAAATGAACTTCCTTCGAATCTGAATTGTCAGATTTCATTAACCAATCGATATCGGATTGAGTCCAAAACTTGGGGAACATCATAATATGGTGGGAAGAGTCATTTGGTGGGTTTTGAGTGAAATCCAATCTCTAGAACTGTGGACTACACCAACCACTCCATTTCAGAATGACCTTCCTACGAACCTAAATTGTCCGTTTTCATGGACCAATCGATATAGGATTGAGTCCAAAACTTGGGGAACACCATAATATGGTGGCAGGAGTCACTGATAGGAGCATATTTATGCAACTTTGCTATCTTATTTCTTTGCATTTACTTAGTTAATTCCCATTTATTAGAGTGATTGAGCTTATTTTCGTACTATTGTAGGTCCAGATGGCAAGATTGGCAAGAAAGGGCATTTTGGAGCATTTTAGAGCAGTTTTGGACTTGGAATGGATAGCATATGCATAGGCCAAGATGGATGGACGTTTTTGAAGTTCGAATAGGCTAGGAATGTGCTAAAAAGATGGGGAAATTAATTCAAGAATCAGCTTCTGGAAGTAAAAACCCTAACTGATTTTATTTTTTTTACCTTATCTTAATCCTATTCGACCTAAATTCCAGCTGGAAAGGGGGATTAATTTCATATTAGGAATCCTAAAAACCCTAATTTCGTGGGTTTCTATTGGGCCCTATAATGCCTAAAGAAATCCAAATAAAACCCTAATTTCGTGGGTTTCACTGGGCCCTTTACCCTAGATCTACCGCATATATAAAGGAGGGGCTTGCAGGAGAAGGGAGTTCTTTGGTGCCGTGAGCAAGAAAGGAGAAAGGGAGAAGAAGAACTTGGCGCCGGAACCTGCTACATCCACCGGGTTTTTCAGAGTTCTTCCCTTGATTAGTTAAATGTTTATTCTAGATTGCTTTTCAATTATTATGAACATGTGTAACTGAATTTCTTCTTAGTTAGAGGTGAATTCGGCCATGGACATATGTTTTACATGAATTGATTACTTCCAGCTATGGTTTCATAAAGTATGAATGTGATTTACTTTATTGAGGACTTATTCTTGCATGTTTATTAAGGATGCATACTTAGTTTGTATGCGGGATTTGATGCTAGAATATAAGGGAATTTCACTAATCGTTATGAACTTATATTCATAAGTAGTAAAAGTCACTAGTCATGATTCATTAAGTAAATTCTTGTTTATCATGCTTTTCATAGTTCATTAGTATGAAATTTGTATTGTCATTACTCTAGCATAGGTTGAGTTAGTGTGTGAATATAGTTTACTGAGGCGTTTGCACTCAAACTTGACGGTAAATCATGGCATTCATGATAGGACTTATAGTTGAAGTTCTTTTTGAGTCTTTGTGTTTGAAGTTAAAATATGAGCAGATTCCTAAGTGTGCACTATGTATCTTCAATTATCTTACTTTAAGAGTCAATTGGTTCCTATTAAAGTGGGCGTTTGTTAAATTCATTAAGAGTCCATAATGAATGACTTTTATTCATTGAATCAGAATTTATTGATAATTGGTTGGCTCTTGTGTATTAAGAATTCATATTGCATCAGTTTAAGGAGGCTTAGCTGATTTGGTCTTAGAGTCATATTTGCTTTGGAAGTGTAATCTCACAAGTTTCTCTCTTGAGAGAAACTTGCTTTGAATAAATGGATGTTTGTTTTTTTATTAGTAGCTTTTCACGCATTAATTTGTAGAGCATATTGAATGGAAAAGCTACTTATTTCAGTAAATCATTGATTTATCAATTCATTCATCATTCATATTGCATTCATATGCATGTCGGTGACTCATATGAGGCACCAAGACCGTGGTGGCGGTTTTTCCAGCTTGAAGCAAAGTTCAACATAAAGTGTCAAGATCACTTAGTCATTATCTAGAATGTGTCAGGATAAGTGTGTAGTACTTGTAATCATCGTTCTATAGTGGTTTGTGTTGGACTGAGTCCCTTCCCAGAGGTGTTTTACCACGTAAAATAATTCTCTCTGTTCTTTTATTTTATTCCCTGCCATATCAAACCAAGTTATTTTTATTTATTTGATTAGAATCTTAAATTGGCCTATTCACCTCCTCGGCATATTGGAGTCATCTTGTGTATTATTACAATTGCCTTCCAAGGCTTATGATTTTCATAGAACTTAATGATCTTTGATATGTATCTCTATCATCTGTTCATATAGGAACTTGATAAGGATAATTTGATTAAGGTCACAGTCCAATTCAATGAACTTAGGAAAATCTGAGAGTTAATTAGTGCATTCACAATTAATTTGGGGCTTTGTCATTCATACTTTATAGAAAGAGTAACTAGAGATCGATTTGTGTGCATATGTTCCATGTGTGGAGAAGAATCTCTAGCTATCCCCCCAATCATTGTTCCTTAACTTAGTTTCCAGCTTAATAAGTCTAATTTGTGTTGATTAGCATCCCTCCTAATCCCCAGAATAGAACGATCCCTACTTACTAGTACTACGATTGCATAATTTATAGGGTTTAATTTGTGCGTTAGTTATTTCTCACGCCAAACCTCTACTCACTTTGGCCGCCTAACGGGCTGGTAGCACGTGGTGCCGCGATAACGCTTTACTGTAAATCTCAACATCTCGGCTCAAGACTCCTACCCTAGGTAAAGCACCCCATTTGGAACTACTTTGTTTTTTGGGCCTACCCAAAAAAGCTGGCAGTAATAAAGGACCAAAGTCCTGAAACCTAACTTAAAAATCGAACGATCTACGCTTAAAATCTCTGAAATCCTACCCCCAGCAGCTAGAGCATGGAAAATAGCTAGAAAACCATACCTCACTCGTCCGATTTGGTGGCCGGAGGTGTCCGAACGAGCCCGTGAAATTCCATCAAAAACGCCCAAACCGCCTGCATTTTGGCGTATGGTTTCGGTGACACACCGGCGGATCACGGCTGGGATGGGTTAAGACTGAAAGAGGGGAGTGAGGTGGTTCGTTTGGCACTGGTCTTGCTCAATTTGGTGGTCGGAGCTGAGAGAAACCCTCTCCTAAAGTTGGCTAGTCAATCGGAGGAGGAAGAAAACTGGATTTAAATACTGAAGTTTGAAGTATTTACGGTTATGCCATTGAACTTCTTTTGATCGTAAACTCCTTCGTTACAACTCCGATTTGAGTCCACTACGTGTCTACAGACTCGTTTCATCGCGCTCTATACAACGGTGTAACTAAAATCCCCAAATTCCCTCCCGGTCAAAAAGTCAACTTCTAAACTAATAAAATATTCTAAGGGTATAAGTGTCTTTTACTAGAATAAATTAATAATTAAATATTAATTAAGGACCGGGTTGTTACAATCTACCCTCCTTACAAAAATTTCATCCTTGAAATTTACTTACCCTTCACTGGATGGGGTGGGGGTATTGGGCCTACGCCGTTACTCGGTGCTTAAGCACGCTCTTCTAGTACTGCACTCACCACTTGCATCTCAATAATTGTATTTATAAGGCAATCAGTAAAATCTGAAAGCAACCTATGTATATCCGGATATCTGAGGTGGCTTAAGAAAATATAAAACTCTGAAAAGATCTGCTAATTAACTGAATTTCTGATAAATTTAAACTCACGCCATTAACTCGATATTTAGCTAAAATCCCAACACTGACTAATCAGGCACAAAAGACTAATTACCTTTTAATCAAATTAACTTAAATTCAAGTGTGACTTCTACCAAGATTCGCAGAGTCTCCTCTATAAATTGAACATTACCCAAAAACATTCTACCTTTAAAAAAAGTATGTATGTTTATATAACTCATCTGCCATCACGCATTAAATCATATTCAAGTAATTAAACATCATAATATTCAGGTCTCAGGTCGTAACAAACCAAATAAATCAATCTACTAATCAATCTCATTTTCCTATATCCAAACAGGATATCATATTCGACAGCATATAAATCAAATATTTAAAAGCACTTATCAATTTATAAATCACTAATATGTGAATAAAACTTAGTCAAGATCAAATACTGCAACTGAATTTCATAAATTCATTTATGAAAACAAACTCTACTGCCATTAATCTAATATTTAGGTAGAATTTCCTTTTTCTGTATCCATAAAGGATATCCCACTTGGCAGCATATAATTTAAACGAAGAAATAAAAGCATTTACATCAAGTAATCATGCTTTCAAAACCATAACCATCAATTCCTCATGACACCAAAGGTGACACGTCCTGACCTGAAATCATCGCTGGACTCGGAGACATCGATCAACCTAGTCCCAATCCTCGCTCCCACGGTCTGTAACTCTGAGACTTGTGGGGTAAAATATGCTAGAAAAACTTAAGATATTTAATACTATATAAAACAATGAAAGATAAAGATGAGTAAACATACCAAAGTAAAATGGGATAAAATAAAATAAGTTAAAGATCTATAAGTTCCGAAAACCCTTAAGCTCTTGCATCGAAACTTACGAAAACATATATATAAATATATATCCAACTTTCTCTTGTGACATAAGTATATCGATTAAGAAAATAATAGTACTGTATAAAATCCTCAATTTAGTTTTAAAAACATCTCGAACTTAAATCCTTCCACCTAGGCGTACTTCATATCGATCCACATTCCTTATATCCATCAATTCCTTATATTCCGTCAATTCCTTATATTCCACAATTCCTTGATATCCGTCAATTCCTTATATTCCGTCAATTTTATATTCACAATTCTCGCATCACCATTGGTGACACGTCTCTGCAGTCTCGGTGACACAAAGTCAATCCAAGCCGCAACCTCGCAGGATTCGGGGACCTTGGTCAACCTGATTCGTCCTCGCAGTCTCGTAGATAACACTTCAATCGAGCCGCAATCCTCGCAGTCTCAAGACATCAAGTCCATCCAGAAGCCAGTCCCGCAGTCTCGGGGACCATTAGTCACCTGAGCCGCAATCCTCGCACCACCAGTTCGGGCATCCTCGATACTCTTGGGGCATAAACTATCTCAAGGCAACTGGGGTATCCTATGGTGGGTTTGAAAACCATAATCTGTTATTTACATAAATTTTCAATAAACTGGTTCTGAATTGAACTTAAAATATATATACCAAAATCTGATAAAAACCAAAAGTTATATTTATTCCTTTAAAACCACTGAATATATGCATAAACTACTTAACTAGTTAATTAACCACCATGCTCTCTGCTTGCATATTATTCCAATATCATATTTATACTCTTATAACACAATTAATCATATGAGCAAGTATAAATAGGTGATGAATAAATAGATAATTAAATGCTCAACTTGCTAAGCCTCAGTTTTCGACATACAAGTATATATATAATAACATGTATAACAAGTTTTTCAAATGAAAACCTCAACAAATTTTTCAACCATAAGAAATGTCCAGCAATTCTAAAAATAAGGATGCACAAGTAATGCAATGTCTACAGGAAGTTAACATA
The DNA here is from genome assembly GCF_029339155.1 of Prunus mume. Lineage (NCBI taxonomy): Eukaryota > Viridiplantae > Streptophyta > Magnoliopsida > Rosales > Rosaceae > Prunus > Prunus mume. The sequence continues at coordinate 23,514,576 of NC_142703.1, read as the reverse complement.
ATGCTCTGATATCAATTGAAACGACCCGACCCAAATTCCACTTTGAAATCCAGAACTCGCTTAAACGACACTGATAATCAGGTCAGAAATACCAAAATACCTTGAAAATAAGAATATAAATCCTAAGCTCCTAACTCGTGGCTACGCCTGATAATCGTAGGCTGCATACGCACTTTCTCGAGGATCAAGCCACACGTAGTTCTTTTCTCTATTCATGACCAGAATCGAATCACATTTGAAACTGCTCTATGGCTGACCATTCGAGTATCCGAACTCCGCTTTACGATCCACAAATACTATACGATCCTGGGAAAGTCTAGATTAACATACTTGGAGTTAACTAAGATCTAACGGTTCAAACCCGGAAATTGCACAAGAGGCGAGATCCGTTCGGGTTCGAACGATATCCAATTAAGATCGCGAAATCTTACGCGCTCGGAGGACTAGGAGATCATTCTAGGATCACTGTGGTCCCCACCCTACTACTCACGCGTCGCCCATGGGCCGGTAGTGCGTGGTGCCCTAAAGCGATAACGCTTGAGGAAAATCTCAACATCTCGGCTCAAGACTCCCATCTTAGGTAAAACACCTATTTGGAACCACTTTGTTCTTGGACCTACCTCAAAACAGGCTAGTGGTAAACAGTGACTCAAGTCTCTGAAACTTAACTTAAAATTGAACGATCTACGCTTAAAATCTCAAAATCCTACCCAACAAACAGCTAGAGCATGGAAAATAGCTAGAAAACCATACCTCACTCGGCCCAATTTGGTGGTGGTTGAACTGGAGGAGGAGGAAGCTGGGTTTAAAAGCGAAGTTTGAAGTATTTACAGTTATGCCACTATACTTCTATTGATCGTAACTCCTTCGTTACAACTCGATTTGAGTCAACTATGTGTCTACGGACTCGTTTAAATCACGCTCTACGCAACGGTATAACTGAAATCCCCAAATTTCTACCCGGTCAACAAGTCAACGTTTACACAAATAAAATATTTTAGGGGCATAAGTGTCTTTTACTAGAATAAATTAATAATTAAATATTAATTGAGGACCAGGTTATTACATGTTGGGTTTTGAGTGAAATCCAATCTCTAGAACTATGGAATACACCAACCACTCCATTTGAACGACTTTCCTACGAACTTAAATTGCCCGATTTTATGTACATTTATCGGATTGAATCCAAAACTTGGAGAACATCATAATATGGTGGGAGGAGTCATTTGGTTGGTTTTTAGTGGAATCCAATGGCTAAAACTATGCAATACACCAACCACTCCATTTCAAAAGGAACTTCCTACGAACCTGAATTATCAGATTTCATTGACCAATCGATATCGGATTGAGTCCAAAACTTGGGGAACGTCGTAATATGGAGGGAAGAGTGATTTGGTGGATTTTGAGTGAAATTCAATATCTAGAACTATGGAATACACCATCCACTCCGTTTCAGAACAACCTTCCTACGAACCTGAATTGTCCGATTTCGTGGACATTTATGGGTTTGAGTCCAAAACTTGAGGCATATCATAATATGCCGGGAGGAGTCATTTGGTTGGTTTTGAGTGGAATCCAATGGCTAAAACTATGCAATACACCAACCACTCCTTTTCAGAACGAACGAACCAGAATGGTTCGATTTTATGGACATTTATCGGATTGAGTCCAAAACTTGGGGAACATCATAATATGGTGGAACGGGTCATTTGGTTGGTTTTGAGTGGAATCCAATGGCTAAAAGTATGCAATACACCAACCACTCCATTTCAAAACGAACTTCCTACGAACCTCGATTGTCTGATTTCATGGACTAATCGATATAGGATTGAGTCCAAAACTTGGGGAACATCATAATAGGTTGGGAGGAGTCATTTGGTGGGTTTTGAGTGAAGTCCAATCTCTATAACTATGGAATACACCAATCACTCCATTTCATAACGAACTTCCAACAAACCGGAATTATCCGATGTCATGGACCAATCGATATCGGATTCAGTCCAAAACTTGGGGAACGTCATAATATGGTGCGATGGACTCCTTTGGTGTATTTTATGAAATCAATCTCTAGAACTATAAAATACACCAACCACTCCATTTTGAACTTCCTACGAACCTGAATTGTCAGATTTCATTGACCAATCGATATCGGATTGAGTCCAAAACTTGGGGAACATCATAATATGGAAGGAAGAGTGATTTGGTGGGTTTTGAGTGAAATCCAATCTCTAGAACTATGGAATACACCAACCACTCCATTTTAGAACAACCTTCCTACGAACCCTGAATTGTCCGATTTCGTGGACATTTATGGGTTTGAGTCCAAAACTTGGGGAACATCACAATATGGCGGGAGGAGTCACTCGGTTGGTTTTGGGTGGAATCCAATGGCTAAAACTACGCAATACACCAACCACTCCATTTCGAGCGACTTTCGTAATCCGAATTGTCCGATTTATGGACATTTATCGGATTGAGCCCAAAACTTGGGGAACATCATAATATGGCGGGTGGAGTCATTTGGTTGGTTTTGAGTGGAATCCAATGGCTAAAACTATGCCATACACCAACCACTCCTTTTCAGAACGAACTGCGTTCGAACCTGAATTGTCCGATTTTATGGACCAATCGATATCGGATTGAGTTCAAAACTTGGGAACATCATAATATGGTGGGATGAGTCATTTGGTGGGTTTTGAGTGAAATCCATTGTCTAGAACTATGGAATACACCAACCACTCCATTTCAAAACGAAGTTCCTATGAACTTGAATTGTCTGATTTCATGGACCAATCGAAATCGAATTGATTCCAAAATGTGTGGAACATAATAATGTGGTGGGAGGAGTCATTTGGTGGGTTTTGAGTGAAATCCCATCTCTAGAACTATGGAATACACCAACCACTCCATTTCAGAACGACCTTCCAACGAACCTGAATTTTCCAATTTTATGGACATTTATCGGATTAAGTCCAAAACTTGGGGAATATCATAATATTGTGGGAGGAGTCATTTGGTTGGTTTTCAGTGGAATCCAAAGGCTAAAACTATACAATACACCAACCACTCCATTTCAAAACGAACTTCCTACGAACCTGAGTTGTCAGATTTCATTGACCAATCGATTTCGGATTGAGTCCATAACTTGGGGAACATCATAACATGGTGGGAAGAATCATTTGGTGGGTTTTGAGTGAAATCCAATCTCTAGAACTATGGAATACACCAACCACTCCATTTCAAAAGCGAACTTCCTACGAACCTGAATTGTCAGATTTCATTGACCAATCGATATCGGATTGTGTCCATAACTTGGGGAACATTAAAATATGGTGGCAGAAGTCATTTCGTGGGTTTTGAGTGAAATCCAATGTCTAGAACTATGGAATACACCACCACCCACTCGCTATTGTCCGATTTCAGGGACCAATAGATATCGGATTGAATCCAAAACTTGGGGGAAACAACATAATATGGTAGGAGGAGTCATTTGGTTGGTTTTGAGTGGAATCCAATGGATAAAACTATGCAGTACACCAACCACTACATTTCATAACTTGGGGAACACCATAATATGGTGGGAGGAGTCGTTTGGTGGGTTTTGAGTGAAGTCCAATATCTAGAACTATGGAATGCACCAACCACTCCATTTCGAACGGTTCCTACGAACCTGAATTCTCGATTTCTGGACCAATCTATATCCGGTTTCAGTCCAAAACTTGGGGAACATCATAATATGGTGCGATGAGTCCTTTGTTGTGTTTTGAGTGAAATCCAATACCTAGAACTATGGAATACACTAACCACTACATTTCATAAAGAACTTCCTACGAACTTGAATTGTCCGATTTCATGGACCAATCGAAATCGAATTGATTCCAAAACGTGGGGAACATCATAATATAATGGGAGGAGTCATTTGGTTGGTTTTGAGTGAAATCCAATCTCTAATGGGAGGAGTCATGATTTCTTGGTCATTTATCGGATTGCGTCCGAAACTTGGGGAACATCATAATATGGTGGGTGGAGTCATTTGGCTGGTTATGAGTGGAATCCAATGGCTAAAACTATGCAATACACCAACCGCTCTATTTCGTGAACGAACTTCCTACGAACCTGAATTGTCCGATTTCATGGACCAATCAAAATCGAATTCTTTCCAAAACGTGGGGAACATCATAATATGGTGGGAGGAGTCATTTGGTTGGTATTGAGTGGAATCCAACGGCTAAAACTATGCAATACACCAACCACTTCATTTCAAAACGAACTTCCTACGAACACAATCGTCAGATTTCATTAACCAATCGATATCGGATTGAGTCCAAAACTTGGGAACATCATAATATGGTAGGAATAGTCATTTGGTTCGTTTTGAGTGAAATCCAATCTCTAGAACTCTGGAATACACCAACCACTCCAATTCAGAACGACCTTCCAAAGAACTTGAATTGTCCGATTTCATGGTCATTTATCGGATTGTGTCTAAAACTTGGGCAATATCATAATATGGTGGGAGGAGTCCTTTAGTTGGTTTTGAGAGGAATCCAATGGCTAAAACTGTGCAATATACCTACCGCTCCATTTCAAAAGGAACTTCCTCACGAACCTGAATGTAAAGATTTCATTGACCAATGGATATGGACAGTCCAAAACTTGAGGAACATCATAATATGGTGGGAGGAGTCATTCGGTTGGTTTGAGTGGAATCCTAAGCTAAAACTATGCAATACACCCACCACTAAATTTCTGAACGAATTGCGTATGAACCTCAATTATCCGATTTCATGGACCAATCGATATCGAATTGAGTCCAAAACTTGGGAACAACATAATTTGGGAGAAGTCATTTGGTTCATTTAGAGTGGAATCCAATGGCTAAAACTATGCAATACACCAACCACTCCATTTTAAAACGAACTTCCTACGAACCTAAATTGTCCAATTTCAATGACCAATCGATATCGGATTGAGTCCAAAACTTGGGGAACAACATAATACGGTGGGAGGATGTTTGCCCGTTCTTGGTTTATTCTCCTATGATGGAAGGGCAAAGTTCCCCACGCCTTGAGAACCATAAACTGGTCAATCAAAGTCGCTTTCTTTGGTGTAAGAAAGCGTATCTGCTAGTAATAAAAATTCTAGCAGACTTAGTTTGGAATGGATAATCATCTTCAAGTTACTGATTTCTGCAAACAAACAATTGTGAATTTGGGTGAGGAATATCTCCCGGTGTAAGTTCTTTTCTTGCCTCGGGTGGATCGCATGAGGACTTTAACAATTTATCTCAAAGATAAAGAGGTTGTTCTGCGTAATGGTTGATGGAATTTAAACTGCTTTTAAGCGCGTCCTTTTTACAAAACTATAACAATAAATACTCATGCTAGAGGGAGATGAAGATACAATGGAACCCATTGCACGAGATGGAAGGTTCTGCTCACTGGGCCGATTGGGAAATGCCCGGCCTGGCTGGATGGAGATGCCAGCCGGATCGACCGTTGACAAACCTTGATGACCGCCGTGTTTCAACTATAAATCGATACCAAAGGTTGATTCGGGCAGAGCTTCAACAAAATTTGTACCTTAAGCTTTTGAAGCTTTTTTGGGCGTGATCGGTTTCGCTCGGCCCACGGGCGTAAGTATCGCTGATCTTGAGGACATTTCGATGCGCTAGATTGAACCGTGAATTTTGTTGAGGTTTTCCATATTTGGAGAGAACTGTCAAGCTCTCACTATCTTGTTTTGCCATGAACCAAATTGTAACTGAGAAATCTCGCTTTGAATGACTTATTTCTTAAGTCCGAAGCGGAATTGGACTGATCAGGTTTTACTTGAAATTAACAAGTGGGCTTGTTGGTTGATTTTGTTGTTGTGTTTGTGTTTTGATTTTTTGTTCCACCGTTTTACTCCTTCTTGTATTTATAGTAAACTGCTTTCTCTCGAGTAGGGTGATTGTGTTTATTTATTAAAAGATATTTCCCTTTTCTCTCTTCTTTAATGGAAGGAAAGAAAATAGGATTTTTCATGCTTTGTGTATAGGCTCTCAAATAGGCAATCACTTCGATTTTCTTGAAAGGAACTCAATCTCTTTCCCAATTTCAAGCCCATTTCCTGTGATATTTTACCCGTGATGGTTAGTTTGATTCCTTTTCCTGGACAGCTCCCTCGCTTTCGCTGCTTATCCCTCTCGAGATTGTAACTTGCTTATCTCTTGGGAGAATTATTTCAAAAGACAAGAAAATCGAATATATATATATATATATATGTATGTAAGAGGATTTGATCATTTCACTTAATCAATTTGATGTCATGAACCTTTCAATCACTTCTTCTATGACAGTTGCCATTGCTGACTTTTCTTTATCCCAGGTGAGATGTCACGTGAGATTGTTCCTATTTAAGGCTCCCTCTTCCTATTATATTAAAGGCCTGTGAGGCCCAGATTAAGCCTTGTTTGTCTCACTGGAGCCTTGGGCTGGTCTCTTCTGGTTTTTTGGGCTTCCATCTTTCTTTGATTTTTTGTAAAGCTTTATTCAGGCCTAATTTTTGCTTGGGTGTGTCAATTTTGGCCCAAACAGAGGAGTCATTTAGTTGGTCTTGAGTGGAATCAATGGCTAAAAGTATGCAATATACCAACCACTCCATTTCAAAACGAACTTCCTACGAACCTGAATTGTAAGATTTCATTGACCAATCGATATTGGACTTGGTATCCAAAACTTGGGGAACATCATAATATGGTGGGAGGATTCATTCGGTTGGTTTTGAGTGGAATCCAATGGCTAAAACTATGCAATACACCCACCACTAAATTTCAGAACGAACTGCGTATGAACCTGAATTATCCGATTTCATGGACCAATCGATATCTGGTTAGGTCTAAAACTTGGGGAACATCATAATACATGGTGGGAGGATTCAATCGGTTGGTTTTGAGTGGAATCCAATGGCTAAAACTATGCAATACACCAACCACTCCATTTCAAAACGAACTTCCATGCGAACCTGAATTGTCAGATTTCATTAACCAATCGATATCGGATTGAGTCCAAAACTTGGGGAACATCATAATATGGTGGGAAGAGTCATTTGGTTGGTTTTGAGTGAAATCCAATTTCTAGAACTCAGAATACACCAACCACCCACCCGTAATTCAGAACGACCTTCCTAAGAACCTGAATTGCCTGAGATTTTATGGTCATTTATCGGATTGTGTCTAAAACTTGGGGACTATCATAATATGGTGGGAGGAGTCCTTTAGTTGGTTTTGAGTGGAATCCAATAGCTAAAACTGTGCAATATATGTAATAACCCAAACCAAAATTAATATTTAATTATTAATTTATTTGAGAAAAAGATAAAAATACCCCTAGAATATTTTATTAGTTTAAAAGTTGACTTTTCGACCGGGAAGGAATTTGGGGATTTTAGTTGTAAATTACATAGAGCGCGCAATAAACGAAAGTTCAGTAGACATGTATTGAACTCAAATCGAATTGTAATGAGTTAAGATCAAGAGAAGTTCAGCGGCATATAGTAAATATTTGGAAGTTCAGATTTTATAAACCCGATTTTTCTAGCTTGAGGAGGGAGGATGAGCCGACTTTGGGAGCTGTTTTTTCTTCTGGGGCCTGCCACCTCCGATTCAGCAATACCAGTGTTGCACGCATTTCACCAAACATCCTCTTCCAACTCTGCCCTTCGCACTTTATCCGCCGCCATACGAAAGGCTGGAAATAACAAGGGAAGCATGGTGTTATAATTTTGTAAACTACGCTGTTTCTCCGCATCCGCCACCATTTACCGGTGATCCATGGGGAAACTCATCTATTTCTTGAGTTCCTAGCTGCTGGTTGGGTAAGATTTCAGAAATTTCTAGCGTAGATAACTCGATCTTGGATCCAAAGCGTTTAGCCGGGATTTTGTTGAGATTTCGCCACTTCCGCCGTTTTGGGGTAGGTCCAAGAACAAAAGTGGCTCCAAATAGGGTGTTTTACCTAGAATAGGAGTCTTGAGCCGAGATGTTGAGATTTTTTCCGGTGAAGCGCTATCGCTTTAGGCACCACGACACCGCGGCGCATGGGCGGTACGGTGAGCAGTAGGTGGAGACCACAGTACCCTGAATGATCTCCTAGTCCTCACGTGCATGGGATTTTACGGATCTTAATTCGATATCGCTTGAACCCGAACGGATCTCGCCATCATGATTTCCTGTTCAATACATTTGAACCGCTGGATCATCAGTTAATTCCAAGTATGTTAATCTAGACTTTCCTGTGATCGTATGGTATTTAACAGATCGTAAACAGAGTCCTGATACTCAGAAATGCCCTAGAGTGAGGTTTCTACAGAAACAAACCAGTTATGTGTCCGAACAGAGGAAAGAACTACGTGTGGCTTGATCCTCTAGCGGTACGAGGGGCACTTTCGCTTATCAGTGCACACGAAACAGTCCTTAGTGTTATTGTTTCAAGGACATTTTAGTCATTTACTTACCCACGCTTACTGTGTCATTTTAAATGTTTTGACCCGATTTCAAAGTGGAAATTGGGTCAGGTCGTTTCAATATACCTACCACTCCATTTCAAAAGGAACTTCCTACGAACCTAAATTGTAAGATTTCATTGACCAATCGATATCGGACTTGGTCCAAAACTTGGGGAACATCATAATATGGGGGGAGGATTCATTCGGTTGGTTTTGAGTGGAATCCAATGGCTAAAACTATGCGATACACCCACCACTAAATTTCAGAACGAACTACGTATGAACCTGAACTATCCGATTTCATGGACCAATCGATATCGGATTGAGTCCAAAACTTGGGGAACAACATAATTTGGTGGAAGGAGTCATTTGGTTCATTTAGAGTGGAATCCAATCGCTAAAACTATGCAATACACCGACCACTCAATTTTAGAACGAACTTACTACGAACCTAAATTGTCCGATTTCAATGACCAATCGATATCGGATTGAGTCCAAAACTTGAGGAACAACATAATATGGTGAGAGGAGTTATTTGGTTGTTTTTGAGCATAATCCAATGACTAAAACTATGCAATACAACAACCACTCCATTTCAGAATGAATGCACGAACTCAATTGTCCGATTTCATGGATCAATTGATATCGGATTCAGTCCAAAACTTGGGGAACATCATAATATGGTGCGAGGAGTCCGTTGGTGTGTTTTGAGAGAAATCCAATGTCTAGAACTATGGAATACACTAACCACATCATTTCAAAATGAACTTCCTTCGAACTTGAATTGTCCAATTTCATGAACCAATCGAAATTGAATTGAGTCCAAAACGTGGGGAACATCATAATATGGTGGGAGGAGTCATTTGGTGGGTTTTGAGTGAAATCCAATCTCTACAACTATGGAATACACCAACCACTACATTTCAGAATGACCTTCCTACGAACCTGAATTGTCCGATTTCATGGACATTTATCGAATTGAGTCCAAAACTTGGGGAACATCATAATATGGTGGGAGGAGTAATTTCGTTGGTTTTGAGTGGAATTCAATGTCTAAAACTATGCAAAACACCAACCACTTCACTTCAGAACGAAATTCCAATGAACTTGAATTGTCCGATTTCAATGACCAATCGATATCGATTGAGTCCAAAACTTGGGGAACATCATAATATCGGTGGCATGAACTATGGAATACACCAACCACTCCATTTCGTAATGACCTTTCATATCGAACTCAATTGTCCGATTTCATGGACCAATCGAAATTCGAATTGATTTCAAAATGTGGGGAAACATAATATGATGGGAGGAGTCATTTGGTGGGTTTTGAGTGAAGTCCAATCTCTAGAATTATGGAATAGACCAACCACTCCACTTCGTAACGAATCACAGAACCTAAATTGTCCGATTTCATGGACCAATTGATATCGAATTGGGTCCAAAACTTGGGGAACAACATAATATGGTGGGAGGAGTCATTCGGTTCGCTTTGAGTGGAATCCAATGGCTAAAACTGTGCAACACACCAACCACTCCATTTCAGAACGAACTTCCTATGAACTCAATTGTCAGATTTCATGGACCAATCGACATCGAATTGAGTCCAAAACTTGGGGAACATCATAATATGGGGAGGATTGCATTTAGTGGGCCTTGATTGAATCCAATCACTAGAACTATGGAATACACAAACCCCTCCATTTCAGAATGAACTTCCTACGAACCCCAATTGTCCGATTTCATGGACCAATCGATATCGGATTGAGTCCAAAACTTGGGGAACATCATAATATGGTGGGAGGAGTCATTTGGTTCATTTTGAGTGGAATCCAATGGCTAAAACTATGCAATACACCAACCACTCCATTTCAGTAACGAACTTCCTACTTAACTCCAATTGTCCGATTTTCATGGACCAATAGATATCGGATTGAGTCCAAAACTTGGGGAACATCATAATATAGTGGGAAGAGTCATTTGGTGTGTTTTGAGTGAAATCCAATGTCTAGAACTATGGAATACACCAACCACTCTATTTCAGAACGAACTTCCTACGAACCTGAATTGTCCGATTTCATGGACTAATCGATATCGGATTGAGTCCAAAACGTGGGGAACGTCATGATATGGTGGAGGAGTCATTTGGTGGGTTTTGGGTGAAATCCAATCTCTAGAACTATGGAATACACTAACCACTCCATTTCAGACGAATTTCCTACGAACCTGAATTGTCGATTTCAAGGACCAATCGATATCAGACTGAGTCCAAAACTTGGGGAACATCATAATATGGTGGGAGGATTCATTTGGTGGGTCTTCAGTGAAATCCAATCTCTAGAACTATGGAATACAACAACCCTCCATTTCGTAACGAACTTCCTACTAACTCAATTGTTCAATTTCTTGGACAAATCGATATCGATTGAGTCCAAAACTTGGGAACATCATAATATGGTGGGAGGACTCATTTGGTTGTTTTGAGTGGCATCCAATGGCCAAAACTATGCAATACACCAACCACTCCATTTCGAACGAACTACGTACGAACCTAAATTTTCCGATTTCATGAACCAATGATATCGATTGAGTCCAAAACTTGAGAACATGATAATACGGTGGGAGGAGTCATTTGGAGTGTTTTGAGTGAAATCCAATGTGTAGAACTATGGAATACACCAACCACTCCATTTCGTAACGAACAGTATGAACCTCAATTTTCCGATTTCAAGGACCAATCGATATCGGATGGACTCCAAAACTTGGGGAACAACATAATATGGTGGGAGGAGACATTTGTTCTGTTTTGAGGGAATACAATGGCTAAAACTATGCACACCAACCACTCTATTTTAACGTTCCCGAACCACAATTGTCGATTTCATGGACCAATCGATATCGGATTGAGTCCAAAACTTGGGGAATATCATAATATGGTGGGAGGAGTCATTTGGTGGGTTTTGGTGAAGTCCAATATCTAGAACTAGGAATACCCAACCACTCCATTTCAGATCGAACTTCTACTTGAACCTGAATTGTCCGATTTCATGGACCAATCAATATCGACTGAGTCCAAAACTTGGGGAACATAATAATGTGGTGGGAGGAGTCCTCTGGTGTGTTTTGTGTGAAATCCAATATCTAGAACTATGGAATACATCATCCAACATTTCAGAACGAACTTCCTACGAACGTGAATTGTCCGTTTTCATGGAACAATAGATATCGGATTGAGTCCAAAAGTTGAGGAACATCATAATATATTGGGAAGTGTCATTTGGTGTGTTTTGAGGGAAATCCAATGTCCAGAACTACGGAATACACCAACCACCCATGTCAGAAGGAACTTCCTACGAACCTAAATTGTTCGATTTCATGGACCAATCAATATCGAATTTAGTCCAAAACGTGGGGCACATCACAATACGGTGGTAGAAGTCATTTGGTGGTTTTGTGTGAATTCCAATCTCTAGAACTAGGGAATACACCAACCACTCCATTTCAAACGAACTTCCTACTGAACTTGAATTGTTTGATTTCATGGGCCAATCGATATCGGTTTGAGTCCAAAACTTGGGGAACATTATAATTTGTTTGGAGGAGACATTTGTCATGTTTTGACTGAAATCAATGGGTAGAACATGGAATACACCAAACTCCATGTCAGAACCAACTTCCGAACTGAATTGTCCGATTTCATGGACCAATCAATATCGGATTGAGTCCAAAACATGGGGAACATCATAATATGGTGGCAAGAGTCATTTGGTGGGTTTTGAGTGAAATCCAATGTCTAGAACTATGGAATACACCAACCACTCCATTTCAGAACGAATTTCCTACGAACTGAATTGTTCGATTTCATGGACAAATCGATATCAGATTGAGTCCAAAACTTAGGGAACATCATAATATGGTGGGAGGAGTCATTTGGTTTGTTTTGAGTGGAATCCAATGGATAAAACTATGCAATTCACCAACCACTCCATTTCAGAACGAACGCCTACGAACCTGAATTGTCCAATTTCATGAACCAAAGGATATCGGATTGAGTCCAAAACTTGGGGAAAATCATAATATGGTGGGAGGAGTCATTTGGTGGGTTCTCAGTGATATCCAATCTCTAGAACTACGGAATACACCAACCACTCCATTTCAGATCGAACTTCCTACGAACTGAATTGTCCGATTTCATGGACCAATCGATATCAGCTTGTGTCCAAAACTTGGGGAACATCATAATATGGTGGGAGTAGTCCTTTGGTGCGTTTTGTATGAAATCCAGTGTCTAGATCTATGGAATACACCATCCACTCCATTTCTGAACGAACTTCCTATGAACGTGAATTGTCCGATTTCATGGACCAACAGATATCGGATTGAGTCCAAAAGTTGGGGAACATCATAATTGTGAAACCCCGTATTTATAAAATTATATAGGTTGAAGATTTAATATTTTGCCATTTAATTTATATTATATATATGTTGTTATATTCATTACATATATGTGTGCAATTTTCACTATTAGTTTATATATATATATATATATAAGAACCCATATTATTTGCATGGTAGTGTGCACGTTGAGTGATAGATTTGAATAAAACTATCTTATCATGAATTTTATTTTATTGAAACCTTAGGAGGTAAGTCTTAAAGGATATTTGGTAAGAAGCATGAGGTGGACTCATTAGCATGAGGTGTTGGATCAAGAGTTTGATAGCTAGAGTTGGTGCTACCATTCTTGCTAGGTGGCGGGACATTGCAAGATTAAAGATAACTTCAAAGTTGTTGTTATCCTATATTGTTGCCGCCAAGAGTATTAACCAATGATAGAAGGATAGTTGCCGACTTTATTCTAGTATAAATAGGAAGCTTACAAGTTGTTTTACTACTACTTCCAAAGATAACAAACATGTAACGCGAGAGAGAGAGAGAGAGAGAGAGATATGATGATGATGATGATGAAATTCTTGGAGGAGATATAGGGCTTAGCTTGTATTTTCTTAAATTGGAGCAATGCTTTGGAAACGAGGTAGGGATTTCTTGAGGGTCTTTATGAAGATTGATCTAATTAAATTTCGTGAGCTCTATATTTTGTGTGCTATTATAATGGGTGTTCTTGATGTTGTATAATGTTCTTGATATGAGATATTTATGTATAGTGAACTATTTGAATAATGTTGGCATAATTCTGTCATGTCAATGTAATTGGTTGGAGTTGTTGGGTGGAGAAGATAATAATGGAAAAGAGGGTAATGGGAATGGTCTTTTGTGTAGTTGAGTCTAACTCTTGCATGGTACTGTCTAGTGGATCCACAAAGGCACATGGTTTTATTGGGTGATTCGGATCATGAAAGGGAGTTAGACAAGATGACTAACAAAGAGGAATTATGGGATGATTGAAATGGGTGTTAGTTCATATAAATGGGCATGGGACCAAGTGGTATGAGCATGGTATGGGACGGTGACCCGCTTGTCCAGTTATATGAATTAGCGAATAGAATTGAAGAGCATTCATGCATTATTATCAGATTATTATTATTAATGTGATATTTGGTTATGTGAATGCATATCACCTAATTTAATTATATCAATCTATTGGTAAGGTCTCATGTCCCTACGAGCTGTGGTTGCTCTCCTCACCCTATTTAACTTTTCGATGATTTAGTGGGCAAGATAAGGACTAAACCAGAGGCCTGAATTAGATGAGAGTAGTAGGTTTATTTATTTCTGTAGGAGTTGTAAGCTATTTTTATAAGAGAAGTTTAATTTTTACTTTCTTTTTAATTTTTACTTTTCACAGCACCGGCGCTGATTTCACCAACCTCGGGTCCGGGCGTGACAATAATATATTGGGAAGAGTGATTTGGTGTGTTTTGAGTGAAATCGAATCTCTAGAAGTATGGAATACACCAACCACTCCATGTCGAAGGAACTTCCACGAACCTGAATTGTTCGATTTCTTGGACCAATCAATATCGGATTGAGTCCAAAACTTGGGGAACATCATAATATGGTGTGATAGGAGTCTCATGGTGGGTTTTGTGAAATCCAATCTCTAGAACTATGGAATACACCAACCACTCCCTTTCTGAATGAACTTCCTACGAACCTGAATTGTCCGATTTCAAGGACCCATAGATATCGGGTTGAGTCCAAAACTTGGGAACATCATAATATATTGGGAAGGGTCATTTGGTGTGTTTTGAGTGAAATCCAATGTCTAGAACTACGGAATACACCAACCACTCCATTTCAGAACGAACTTCCTACGAACATGAATTGTCCGATTTCATGGACCATTCAATTTCTGGATTGAGTCCAAACGTGGGGAACATCATAATACGGTGGGAGGAGTCATTTGGGTTTTTGTGGAAATCCAATTCTAGAACTATGGAATACACCAACCACTTTCGAATGAACTTCCTACGAACTCTGAATTGTCCGATTTCAAGGACCCATAGATATCGAGTTGAGTCCAAAACTTGGAGAACATCGCAATATATTGGGAAGGGTCATTCGGTGTGTTTTGAGAGAAATCCAATGTCTAGAACTACGGAAAACACCAACCACTCCATTTCAGAACGAACTTCCTACGAACCTGAATTGTCCGATTTCATGGGCCAATCGATATCGGATTGAGTCCAAAACTTGGGGAACATGATAATATGGTGGGAGGAGTCATTTGGCATGCTTTGATTGAAATCCAATGTGTAGAACTATGGAATACACCAACCACTCCATTTCAGAACGAACTGCCTACGAACCTAAGTTGTCCGATTTCATGGACCAATAGATATGGTGGGAGGAGTCACTTAGTTCGTTCTGAGTGGAATCCAATGGCTAACACTATGCAATTCACCAACCACTACATTTCAGAACGAACTTCCTACGAAGCCTGAATTGTCAAATTTCAGGACCAATGGATATCGGATTTGGTCCAAAACTTGGGGAATATCATAATATGGTGGGAGGAGCCATTTGGTGGGTTTTCAGTGAAATCCAATCTCTAGAACTATGGAATACACCAAGCACCCCATTTCAGATCGAACTTCCTCCGAACCTAAATTGTCCGATTTCATGGACCAATCGATATTGGATTGAGTCCAAAACTTGGACAACATCATAATATGGTGGAAGGAGTCCTTTGGTGTGTTTTGTGTGAAATCCAATGTCTAGAACTATGAAATACACCAACCACTCCATTTCAGAACGAACTTCCTACAAACCTAAATTGTCCGATTTCATGGACCAATAGATATCGAATTGAGTCCAAAACATAGGGAACATCATAATATATTGGGAAGAGTCATTTGGCGCGTTTTGAGTGAAATCCAATGTCTAGAACTATGGAATACACCAACCACTCTATTTTAGAACGAACTTCCGACGAACCTGAAATGTCCGATTTCATGGACCAATCAATATCGATTGAGTCCAAAACGTGGGGAACATCATAATATGGTGGAGGAGTCATTTGGTGGTTTTGAGTGAAATCCAATCTCCAGAACTATGGAATACACCAACCACTTTATTTCAGAATGAACTTCCTACGAACCTGAATTGTTCGATTTCAAGGACAAATCGATATCGGATTGAGTCAAAAACTTAGGAACCCTCATAATATGGTGGGAGGAGTCATTTGGTTCCTTTTGAGTGGAATCCAATGGCTAAAACTATGCAATGCACCAACCACTCCATTTCAGAACGAACTACCTAAGAACTTGAATTGTCCGATTTCATGGACCAATCGATATCGGATTGAGTCCAAAACTTCGGGAACATGATAATATGGTGGGAGGAGTCATTTGGTGGGTTTTGAGTGCAATCCAATGGCTAAAACCTATGCAATACAACAACCACTCCATTTCAGAACGAACTTCCTACGAACTTGAATTGTCAGATTTCATGGACCAATCGATATCGTATTGAGTCCAAAACTTGGGGAACGTCATAATATGGTTGGAGGAGCCTTTGGTCTGTTTTGTTTGAAATCCAATGTCTAGAACTATGGAATACACCATCCACTCCATTACAGAACGACCTTCCTACGAACCTGAATTGTCCGATTTCATGGACCAATCAATATCGGATTGAGTCCAAAACGTGGGGAACATCGTAATACGGTGGGGAGATATTTGGTGGGTTTAAGTGAAATCCAATCTCTAGAACTATGGAATACACCAACCACTCCATTTCAGAACGAACTTCCTACAAACGTGAATTGTCCGATTTCATGGACCAATCGATATCGGATTGAGTCCAAAGTTGGGGAACGTGGTAATATGGTGGGAGGAATCATTTGGTGTGTTTTGAGTGAAACCCAATGTATAGAACTATGGAATACACCAACCAATCCATTTCAAAACGAACTACATACGAACCTAAATTGCCCGATTTCATGGACCAATCGACATCGGATTGAGTCCAAAACTTTGGGAATATCATAATATGGTGGGAGGAGTCATTTGGTTAGTTTTGAGTGGAATTCAATGGCTTAAACTATGCAATACACCAACCACTCTATTTCAGAACGAGCTTTCGAACCTGAATTGTCAGATTTCATGGACCAATCGACATCGGATTGAGTCCAAAACTTGGGGAATATCATAATATGGTGGGAGGAGTCATTTGGTGGGTTTTCAGTGAAATCCAATCTCTAGAACTACGGAATACACCAACCACTCTATTTCTGAACCACCTTCCTACGAACCTGAATTGTCCGATTTCATGGACCAATCAATATCGGATTGAGTCCAAAACTTAGGGAACATCATAATATGGTGGGAAGAGTCAGTTGATTCATTTTGAGTCGAATCCAATGGCTAAAACTATGCAATACACCAACCACTCCATTTCAGAACGAACTTCCTACGAACCTGAATTGTCCGATTTCATGGACCAATCGATATCGGATTGAGTCCAAAACTTAGGGAACAAGATAATATGGTGGGAGGAGTCACTTGGCGTGTTTTGAGTAAAATCCATTATGTAGAACTATGGAATACACCAATCACTCCATTTCAAAACGAATTGGATACGAACCTAAATTATCCAATTCCATGGACCAATCGATATCGGATTGAGTCCAAAACTTGGGGAACAACATAATATGGTGGGAGGAGTTATTTGGTTCGTTTTGAGTGGAATCCAATTTCTAAAACTATGCAATACGCCAAACACTCTATTTTCGAACGAACTTCCTACGAGCCTGAATTGTTAGATTTCATGGACCAATCGATATCGGATTGAGTCCAAAACTTGGGGAACATCATAATATGGTGGGAGGATTCATTTTGTGGGTTTTGAGTGAAATCCAATCTCTAGAACTATGGAATACAAAACCACTCCATTTCAAAACGAATCACAACCTAAATTGTCGATTTCATGGATCAATCGATATCGGATTGAATCCAAAACTTGGGAACAACATAATATGGTTGAAGGAGTCATTTGGCTGCTTTTGAGTGGAATCCATCTAAAACTATGCATACACCAACCCTCCTATTTCAGAACGAACTTCCTACGAACCTGAATTGTCCGATTTCATGGACCAATCATATCGGATTGAGTCCAAAACTTGGGGAATATCATAATATGGAGGGAGGATTCATTTGGTGGGTTTTGAGTGAAATCCAATCTCTAGAATATAGAATACACCAACCATTCCATTTTAGAACGAATCGCCTTGGAGCCTGAATTGTCCGAATTCATGGACCAATCGATATCGATTGAGTCCAAAACTTGGGAACATGATAATATGGTGAGGAGTCATGGTTTTGAGGAAATCCATTGTGTAGAATGGAATACACCAATCACACTATTTCAAAACAAACTGCATACGAACCTAAATTGTCCAATTCATGGAACAATCGATATCGGATTGAGTCCAAAACTTGGGGAACAACATAATATGGTGGGAGGAGTCATTTGGTTCGCTTTGAGTGGAATCCAATTTCTAAAACTATGCAATACACCAACCACTCTATTTCCGAACGAACTTCCTACAAACTTGAATTGTTAGATTTCATGGGCCAATCGATATCGGATTGAGTCCAAAACTTGGGGAACATCATAATATGGTGGGAGGAGTCATTTGGTGGGTTTTCAGTGAAATCCAATATCTAGAACTACGGAATACACCAACCACTCCCTTTCGAACGAACTTCCTATGAACCTGAATTGTCCGATTTCATAGACCAACCGGTATCGGATTGAGTGCAAAACTTAGGGAACAACATCATATGGTGGGAGGATTCACTTGGCGTGTTTTGAGGAAATCCATTGTGTAGAACAATGGAATACACCAATCACTCCATTTCAAAACGAACTGCATACGAACCTAAATTGTCCAATTTCATGGACCAATTGATATCGGATTAAGTCCAAAACTTGGGGAACAACATAATATGGTGGGAGGAGTCATTTGGTTCTTTTCGAGTGGAATTCAATTTCTAAAACTATGCAATACACCAACTACTCTATTTCCGAACGAACTTCCGACGAACATGAATTGTCAGATTTCATGGACCACTCGATATCAGATTGAGTCCAAAACTTGGGGAATATCATAATATGGTGGGAGAAGTCATTTGGTGGGTTTTCAGTGAAATCCAATTTCTAGAACTACGGAATACACCAACCACTCCATTTCATAATCGAACTTTCTACGAACCTGAATTGTCCGATTTCAGGGCCAATCGATATCGGATTGAAGTCCAAAACTTGGGGAACAATCATAATATGGTGGAGGAGTCATGTGGCTCGTTTTAGTAGAATCCAATGGCTAAAACTATGCAATACACCACTACCTATTTTCGTAACGAACTTCCTACGAACCTCAATTGTCGATTTAATGGACCAATCGATATCAAATTGAGTCCAAAACTTGGGGACGATCATAAGATGGGGAGGATTCATTTGGTGGGTTTTGAGTGAAATCCAATCTCTAGAACTATGGAATACACCAACCACTCCATTTCAGAACGAACTTCCTAGGAACCAATTGTCCGATTTCATGGACCAATCGATATCGGATTGAGTCCAAAACTTAGGGAACATCATAACATGGTGGGAGGAGTCAGTTGGTTTGTTTTGAGTGGAATCCAATGGCTAAAACTATGCAATACACCAACCACTCCATTTCAGAATGAACTTCCTACGAACCTGAATTGTCGATTTCATGGACCAATCGATATCGGATTGAGTCCAAAACTTGGGGAATATCATAATATGGTTGGAGGAGTCATTTGGTTTGTTTTCAGTGAAATCCAATCTCTAAAACTATGGAATACACCAACCACTTCATTTCAGATGGAACTTCCTACGAACTTGAATTGTCCCATTTCATGGACCAATCGATATCGGATTGAGTCCGAAACTTGGGGAACACCATAATATGGTGGGAGGAGTCCTTTGGCATGCTTTGAGAGAAATCCAATGTCTAGAACTATGGAAAACACCAACCACTCCATTTCAGAACGAGTTCACAGACGAACCTGAATTGTCCAATTTCAATGAACAATCGATATCGGATTGAGTCCAAAACTTGGGGAACAACATAATATGGTTGAAGGAGTCATTTGGCTCGTTTGAGTAGAATCCAATGGCTAAAACTATGCAATACACCAACCACTCCATTTCGAACGAACTTCCTACGAACCTGAATTATCGATTTCATGGACCAATCGATATCGATTGAGTCCAAAACTTGGGAACATCATAATATGGTGGGAGGATTGGTGGGTTTTGAGTGAAATCCAATCTCTAGAACTATGGAATACACCAACCACTCCATTTCGGAATGAACTTCCTATGAACTCTGAATTGTCCGATTTCATGGACCAATCGGCATCGGATTGAGTCCAAAACTTAGGAACAACATCATATGGTGGGAGGATTCATTTGGGTGTTTTGAGTGAAATCCATTGTCTAGAACAATGGAATACACCAATCACTCCATTTCAAAACGAACATACGAACCTAAATTGTCCAATTCCATGGACCAATTCGATATCGGATTGAGTCCAAAACTTGGGGAACAACATAATATGGTGGGAGGAGTCATTTGGTTCTTTTTGAGTGGAATCCAATTTCTAAAACTATGCAATACACCAAACACTCTATTTTCGAACGAACTTCCTACGAACATGAATTGTCGATTTCATGGACTAATCGATATCGAATTGAGTCCAAAACTTAGGGAATATCATAATATGGTGGGAGGAGTCATTTGGTGGGTTTTGAGTGAAATCCAATCTCTAGAACTATGGAACACACCAACCACTCCATTTCAGATCGAACTTCCTACGAACCTGAATTGTCCAATTTCATGGACCAATCGATATCGGATTGAGTCGAAAACTTGGGAACATCATAATATGGTGGGAGGAGTCATTTGGTCTGCTTTGAGTGGAATCCAATTCTAAAACTATGCAATACACCAACCACTATTTCCGAACGAACTTCCTACGAACCTGAATTGTCGATTTCATGGACCAATCGATATCGGATTGAGTCCCAAACTTGGGGAATATCATAATACGATGGGAGGAGTCATTTGCTGGTTTTGAGTGAAATCCAATCTCTAGAACTAGGAATACACCAACCATTCCATTTCGATTGAACTTCCTACGAACCTCAATTGTCGATTTCATGGACCAATCGATATCAGATTGAGTCCCAAACTTGGGGAATATCATAATACAGTGGGAGGAGTTATTTAGTTGGTTTTGAGTGAAATCCAATCTCTAGAGCTAGGAATACACCAACCACTCCATTTTAGATTGAACTTCCTACGAACCTGAATTGTCCGATTTCATGGACCAATCGATATCGGATTGAGTCCAAAAATTGGGAACAGCATAATATGGTGGGGAGTCATTTGTCTGTTTGAGGAATCCAGCTTAAAACTACGCAATACACCAACCACTCCATTTCGTAACGAACTTCCTACGATCCTCAATTGTCGATTTCATGGACCAATCGATATCGGATTGAGTCCAAAACTTGGGGAAGATCATAATATGGTGGGGGATCATTTGTTGGGTTTGAGTGAAATCCAATCTCTAGAACTATGGAATACACCAACCACTCCATTTCAGAACAAACTTCCTACCAACATGAATTGTCAGATTTCATGGACCAATCGATATGAAATTAGAGTCCAAAACGAGGGGAACATCATAATATGGTGGGAGGATCATTTGATGGGTTTTGAGTGAAATCCAATCTCTAGAACTATGGAATACAAAAACCACACCATTTCAGAATGAACTTCCTACGAACCTGAATTGTCCGATTTCATGGACCAATCGATATCGGATTGAGTCCAAAACTTAGGGAACATGATAATATGGTGGGAGGAGTCATTTGGCTTGTTTTAAGTGAAATCCACTGTGTAGAACTACGGAATACACCAATCACTCCATATCAAAACAATCTGCATACGAACCTAAATTCTCCAATTCCATGGACGAATCGATATCGGATTGAGTCCAAAACTTGGGGAACAGCATAATATGGTGGGAGGAGTCATTTGGTTCGTTTTGAGTGGAATCCAATTTCTAAAACTATGCAATACACCAACGACTCTATTTCCGAACGAACTTCCTACGAACCTGAATTGTCAGATTTCATGGACCAATCGATATCGGATTGAGTCCCAAACTTGGGGAATATCATAATACAGTGGGAGGAGTCATTTGGTTGGTTTTCAGTGAAATCCAATCTCTAGAGCTAGGGAATACACCAACCATTCCATTTTAGATCGAACTTCCTACGAACCCTGAATTGTCAGATTTCATGGACCAATCGATATCAGATTGAGTCCCAAACTTGGGGAATATCATAATACAGTGGGAGGAGTTATTTAGTTGGTTTTCAGTGAAATCCAATCTCTAGAGCTAGGAATTACACCAACCACTCCATTTCAGATTGAACTTCCTACGAACTCAATTGTCCGATTTCATGGACCAATCGATATCGGATTGAGTCCAAAATTGGGGAACATCATAATATGGTGGAGGAGTCATTTGGTCTGCTTTGAGGAATCCATTTCTAAAACTATAATACACCAACCACTCCATTTTTAACGAACTTCCTACGATCCTCAATTGTCGATTTCATGGACCAATCGATATCGGATTGAGTCCAAAACTTGGGGAAGATCATAATATGGTGGGGAGTCATTTGTTGGGTTTTGAGGAATCCAATTCTAGAACTATGGAATACACCAACCACTCCATTTCGAACGAACTTCCTACGAACTGAATTGTCCGATTTCATGGACCAATCGATATCGGATTGAGTCCAAAACTTGGGGAACATATAATATGGTGGGGGAGTCATTTGGTTCATTTTGAGGAATCCAGTTTGGCTAAAACTATGCAATACACCAACCACTCCATTTCAACGAACTTTCACGAACCTGAATTGTCAGATTTCATGGACCAATCGATATCGGATTGAGTCCAAAACTTGGGGAACATCATAATATGGTGGGGGAGTCATTTGTTGGGTTTTGGTGAAATCCAATCTCTAGAACTATGGAATACACCAACCACTCCATTTCAGAACAAACTTCCTACGAACATGAATTGTCGATTTCATGGACCAATCGATATCAAATTGAGTCCAAAACGAGGGCAAGATCATAATATGGTGGGAGGATTCATTTGATGGGTTTTGAGTGAAATCCAATCTCTAGAACTATGGAATACATAAACCACACCATTTCAGAATGAACTTCCTACGAACCTGAATTGTCCGATTTCATGGACCAATCGATATCGGATTGAGTCCAAAACTTTGGGAACATCATAATATGGTGGGAGGAGTCTTGGTCTGTTTTGAGTGGAATCCAATGGCAAAAACTATGTAATACAACAACCATTTCATTTCAGAACGAACTTCCTACAAACCTGAATTGTCCGATTTCTTAGACCAATCGATATCGGATTGAGTCCAAAACTTGGGGAACATGATAATATGGTGGCAGGAGTCATTTGGCGTGTTTTGAGTGAAATCCATTGTGTAGAACTATGGAATACACCAATCACTCCGTTTCAAAACGAACTGCATACGAACTAAATGGTCCAATTTCATGGACCAATCGATATCGGATTGAGTCCAAAAATTGGGGAACATCATAATATGGTGGGGGGAGTCATTTGGTTCGTTTTGAGCGGAATCCAGTTTCTAAAACTATGCAATACACCAACCACTCAATTTCGGAACGAACTTCCTACGATCCTGAATTGTCGATTTTATGGACCAATCGATATCGGATTGAGTCCAAAACTTGGGGAAGATCATAATATGGTGGGGGAGTCATTTGTTGGGTTTTCAAAGTGAAATCCAATCTCTAGAACTATGGAATACACCAACCACTCCATTTCAGAACAAACTTCCTACGATCCCTTGAATTGTCGATTTTATGGACCAATCGATATCGGATTGAGTCCAAAACTTGGGGAACATCATAATATGGTGGGGGGATTCATTTGTTTGTTTTCAGTGAAATCCAACTCTAGAACTATGGAATACACCAACCACTCCATTTCAGAACGAACTTCCTACGAACCTGAATTGTCGATTTCATGGACCAATCGATATCGGATTGAGTCCAAAACTTAAGGAACAACTCATAATATCATGGGAGGAGTCATTTGGTTCATTTTGAGTGGAATCCAATGGCTAAAACTATGCAATACACCAACCACTCCATTTCGGAACGAACTTCCTTCGAACTTGATTGTCCGATTTATGGACCAATTGATATCGGATTGAGTCCAAAACTTGGGGAAGATCATAATATGGTGGGAGGAGTCATTTGGTGGGTTTTGAGGAAATCAAATCTCTAGAACTATAAATACACCAACCACTCCATTTCAGAACGAACTTGCTACGAACCTGAATTGTCCGATTTCATGGACCAATCGATATCGGATTGAGTCCCAAAGTTAGGGAACATCATAATATGGTGGGAGGAGTCATTTGGTTCGTTTTGAGTGGAATCCAATGGCTAAAACTACGCAATACACCAACCACTCCATTTTAGAACGAACTTCCTAGTAACCTAAATTGTCCGATTTCATGGACAAATCGATATCAGATTGAGTCCAAAACTTGGGGAACAACATAACATCGTGGGAGGAGTCATTTGGTTAGTTTTGAGTGGAATCCAATGGCTAAAACTATGCAATACACCAACCACTCCATTTCAGAACGAACTTCCTACGAACCTGAATTGTCAGATTTTATGGACCAATCGATATCGGATTGAGTCCAAAACTTGGGAACATCATAATATGGTGGGAGGATTCATTTGGTGTGTTTGAGTGAAACCAATCTCTAGAACTATGGAATACACCAACCATTCCATTTCAGAATGAACTTCCTACGAACCTGAATTGTCCAATTTCGTGGACCAATCGATATCGGATTGAGTCAAAACTTAGGGAACATCATAATATGGTGGGAGGAGTCATTTGTCTGGTTTTGAGGAATCCAATGGCTAAACTATGCAATACACCAACCACTCCATTTCGTAACGATCTTCCTATTTAACCTGAATTGTTCGATTTCATGGACCAATCGATATCGGATTGAGTCCAAAACTTGGGGAACATGATAATATGGTGGGAGGAGTCATTTCATGGTTTTGAGTGAAACTAAGTAGAACTATGAATATACCAATCACTCCATTTAAAACGAACTCGCATACTTAACCTAAACGTCATTCCATTTCTCAAACTATGCAATACACCAACCATCGATTTAGAACAAATTTCCTACGAACTCAATTGTCGATTATGGACTAATCGATATCGGATTGTGTCCAAACCTTAGGAACATTTGGTGGGTTTTCAAAGAATCCAATTTAGAACTACGGATACACCAATCACTCCATTTCAGATCAACTCCTACGAACCTCAATTGTCCGATTTATGGACCAATCGAGATCGGATTGAGTCCAAAACTTGGGGAAAAATATAATATGGTGGAGGAATCATTTTTTTTTGAGGAATCCATGCTAAAACTATGCAATACACCAACCACTCCATTTCAGAACGAACTTCTTATGAACCCAATTGTCGATTTTATGGACCAATCGATGTCGGATTGAGTCCAAAACTTGGGGAAGATCATAATATGGTGGGAGGATTCATTTGGTGGGTTTTGAGTGATATCCAATCTCTAGAACTATGGAATACACCAACCACTCCATTTCATAACGAACTTCCTATGAACCTGAATTGTCCGATTTCATGGACCAATCAATATCGGATTGAGTCCAAAACTTGGGGAACATCATAATATGGTGGGAGGAGTCATTTGTTTCGTTTTGAGAAAAATCCAATGGCTAAAACTGTGCAATACACCAACCACTCCATTTTAGAACGAACTTCCTACGAACTTGAATTGTCCGATTTCATGGACAATCGATATCGGATTGAGTCCAAAACTTGGGGAACATGATAATATGGTGGGAGGAGTCATTTGGTGTGTTTTGAGCAAATCCAATGTAGAACTATGGAATACACCAACCACTCCATTTTAGAACGAATCCACGAACCTCAATTGTCCGATTTATGGACCAATCGATATTGGATTGAGTCCAAAACTTGGGGAACATGATAATATGGTGGGAGGAGTCATTTGGCGTGTTTTGAGTGAAATCCAATGTGTAGAACTATGGAATACACCAACCCCTCCATTTCAGAACGAACTTTCTACGAACATGAATTGTTCGATTTCATGGACCAATCGATATCTGATTGAGTCCAAAACTTGGGGAACATCATAATATGGTGGAAGGAGTCACTTTTTCATTTTGAGTGGAATCCAATGGCTAAAACTATGTAATACACCAACCACTCCATTTCTGAACGAACTTCCTACGAACTCAATTGTACGATTTCATGCACCAATCGACATCGGATTAAGTCTAAAACTTGGGGAACATCATTATATGGTGGGAGAACATCATAATATGGTTGGAGGAGTCACTTGTCGTTTTGAGTGGAATACAATGGTTAAAACTATGCAATACACCAACCACTACATCTGAGAACGAACATCTTACGAACTAGAATTGTCCGATTTCATGGATCCAATCGAAATCGGATTGAGTCCAAAAGTTGGGGAACATCATAATATGGTGGGAGGAGTCATTTGGTTGGTTTTGAGTGGAATCCAATGGCTAAAACTGTGCAATACACCAACCACTTCATTTCAGAACGAACTTCCTACGAACCTGAATTGTCAGATTTCATGGACCAATCGAAATCGGATTGAGTCC
This sequence comes from Prunus mume, assembly GCF_029339155.1. Taxonomy (NCBI): domain Eukaryota; kingdom Viridiplantae; phylum Streptophyta; class Magnoliopsida; order Rosales; family Rosaceae; genus Prunus; species Prunus mume. The sequence continues at coordinate 23,487,782 of NC_142703.1, read as the reverse complement.
AAAAGTTGGGGAACATCATAATATGGTGGAGGAGTCATTTGGTGGGTTTTGAGTGAGAAATCCAATCTCTAGAACTATGGAATACACCAACCACTCCATTTCGTAACGAATTCCTACGAACTCAATTGTCCGATTTCATGGACCAATCGATATTGGATTGAGTCCAAAACTTGGGGATAATATGGTGGGAGGAGTCATTTGGTTGGTTTTGAGTGGAATCCAATGGCTAAAACTATGCAATACACCAACCACTCCATTTCGTAACGAACTTCCTATTTAACTCAATTGTCCGATTTCATGGACCAATCGATATCGATTGAGTCCAAAACTTGGGGAATATCATAATATGGTGGGAGGAGTTTGGTGGGTTTTGAGTGAAATCCAATCTCTAGAACTATGGAATACACCAACCACTCCATTTCAGACAACTCATCCTACGAACCCTGAATTGTCCGATTTCATGGACCAATCGATATCGGATTGAGTCCAAAACTTGGGAACATCATAATATGGTGGAGGAGTCATTTGTGTGTTTGAGGAAATCCAATGTCTAGAACTATGCAATACACCAACCACTCCATTTCGTAACGAACTTCCTATGAACCTGAATTGTCCGATTTCATGGACCAATCGATATCGGATTGAGTCCAAAACTTGGGGAACATCATAATATGGTGGGAGGAGTCATTTGGTGTGTTTCAATGAAATCCAATGTTCTAGAACTATGGAATACACCAACCACTCCATTTTAGAACGAACTCCTACGAACTCTGAATTGTCCGATTTCATGGACCAATCAATATCGGATTGAGTCCAAAACTTGGGGAACATCATAATATGGTGGGAGGAGTCATTTGGTGGGTTTTGAGTGGAATCCAATGGCTAAAACTATGCAATACACCAACCACTTTTTCAGAACGAACTTCCTACGAACTCGAATTGTCCGATTTCATGGACCAATCGATATCGGATTGAGTCCAAAACTTGGGGAACATCATAATATGGTTTGAGGAGTCATTTGGTTTGTTTTGAGGGAATCCAATGGCTAAAACTGTGCAATACCCCAACAACTCCATTTCAGAACGAACTTCCTACGAACCAATTGTCAAATTTGATGGACCAATCGATATCGGATTGAGTCAAAAATTTGGGGAACATCATAATATGGTTTAAGGAGTCACGCTTTTCGTTTTGAGTGGAATCCAATGGCTAAAACTATGTAATACACCAACCACTCCATTTCAGTAACGAACTTCCTAACGAACCTGAATTGTATGATTTCATGGACCAATCGATATCGGATTGAGTCCAAAACTTGGGAACATCATAATATGGTGGGAGAACATCATAATATGGTGGGGAGCATTTGTCTGTTTTGAGTGGAATTAACGGCTAAAACTATGCAATACACCAACCACTACAATCAGAACGAACATCCTACGAACCTGAATTGTCCGATTTCATGACCAATCGAAATCGGATTGAGTCCAAAACTTGGGGAACATCATAATATGGTGGGAGGAGTCATTTGGTTTGTTTTGAGTGGAATCCAATGGCTAAAACTATGCAATACACCAACCACTCCATTTCAAAACGAACTTCATACGAACCTGAATTGTCCGATTTCATGGACCAATCGAAATCGGATTGAGTCCAAAACTTGGGGAACATCATAATATGGTGGGAGGAGTCATTTGGTGGGTTTTGAGAAATCCAATCTCTAGAACTATGGAATACACCAACCACTCCATTTCGTAACGAACTTCCTACGAACTCAATTTCGATTTCATGGACAAATCGATATTGGATTGAGTCCAAAACTTGGGGAACATGATAATATGGTGGGAGGAGTCATTTGGTTGGTTTTGAGTGGAATCCAATGGCTAAAACTATGCAATACACCAACCACTCCATTTCGTAATGAACTTCCTAAGACCTCGAATTGTCGATTGATTGGTCCAAAACTTGGGGAACATCATAATACAATGGGAGGAGTCATTTGTGTTTTGAGTGGAACTCAATGCTAAAACAATATAATACACCAACCAACTCCATTTCGTAACGAACTTCCTACTTAACTCTGAATTGTCCGATTTCATGGACCAATCGATATCGGATTGAGTCCAAAACTTGGGAACATCATAATATGGTGGGAGGAGTCATTTGGTCTGTTTTGAGTGAAACTCAAACTCTAGAATCTGTGGAATACACCAACCACTCCATTTTAGAACGAACTTCCGAACCTCAATTGTTCGATTTCATTTTCCAATCGATATCGGATTGAGTCCAAAACTTGGGGAACATCATAATACGGTGGGAGGAGTCATTTGGTTTGTTTTTTGTGGAATCCAATATCTAAAACTATGCAACGCACAACCACTCCATTTCAGAACGAACTTCCTACGAACCTGAATTGTCCGATTTCATGGACCAATCGATATCGATTGAGTCCAAAACTTGGGGAACATCGCACTATGTAGGGAGGAGTCATTTGGTTCGTTTTGAATGGAATCCAATGGCTACAAAAATGCAATACACCAACCACTCCATTTCAGAACGAACTTCCTACGAACCTGAATTGTCCGATTTCATGGACCAATCGATATTCGGATTGAGTCCAAAACTTGGGGAACATCATAATATGGTGGGAGGAGTCATTTGGTGTGTTTTGAGGACAATCCAATTTCTAGAACTATAGAATACACCAACCACTCCATTTTTGAACGAACATCCTACGAACCAAAATTGTCCGATTTCATGAACCATCGAAATCGGATTGAGTCCAAAACTTGGGGAACATCATAATATGGTGGGAGGAGTCATTTGGTTGGTTTATGAGGAATCCAATGGCTAAACTATGCAATACACCAACCACTCATTTCGTAACGAACTTCCTACTTAACTGAATTGTCGATTCATGGACCAATCGAAATCGGATTGAGTCCAAAATTGGGGAACATCATAATATGGTGGGAGGAGTCATTTGGGGGTTTTGAAGAAATCCAATCTCTAGAACTATGGAATACACCTACCACTCCATTTCAAAACGAACTTCCTACGAACTCGAATTTCAGATTTCATGGACCAATCGATATTGGATTGAGTCCAAAACTTGGGGAACATGATAATATGGTGGGAGGAGTCATTTGGTTGGTTTTGAGTGGAATCCAATGGCTAAACTATGCAATACACCAACCATTCCATTTCTAACGAATTTCCTACGACCTCTTTGTCAGATTTGATTGTCCAAAACTTGGGAACATCATAATAGGTGAGGAGTCATTTGTCTGTTTTGAGTGGAATCCAATGGCTAAAACAATATAATACACCAACCACTCCATTTCGAACAAACTTCCTACGAACCTGAATTGTCCGATTTCATGGACCAATCGATATCGGATTGAGTCCAAAACTTTGGGAACATCATAATATGGTGGGAGGAGTCATTTGTCTGTTTTGAGGAATCCAATCTCTAAGAACTGGAATACACCAACCACTCCATTTTAGAACGAACTTCCTCACGAACTCAATTGTTCATTTTCCAACCGATATCGGATTGAGTCCAAAACTTGGGGAACATCATAATACGGTGGGAGGAGTCATTTGGTTTGTTTTTTGTGGAATCCAATACTAAAACTATGCAACACAACCACTCCATTTCGTAACGAACTTCCTAACTCAATTGTCCGATTTCAGGACCAATCGATATCGATTGAGTCCAAAACTTGGGGAACATCATAATATGTGGGAGGAGTCATTTGGTGGTTTTGAATGGAATCCAATGGCTAGAACTATGCAATACACCAACCACTCCATTTCGTAACGAACTTCCTACGAACTCAATTGTCCGATTTCATGACCAATCGATATCGGATTGAGTCCAAAACTTGGGGAACATCATAATATGGTGGAGGAGTCATTTGTTGGTTTTGAGGAATCCAATCTAGAACTATGGAATACACCAACCACTCCATTTCGAACGATCTTCCTATGAACCAATTGTTCGATTTCATGGACCAATCGACATCGGATTGAGTCCAAAACTTAGGAACATCATAATATGGGGGAGGAGTCATTTGGTTGGTTTGAGGAAATCCAATCTAGAACTATGGAATACACCAACCACTCCATTTCGTAACGAACTTCACTTCCTACGAACCTCAATTGTCGATTTCATTAACCAATCGATATCGGATTGAGTCCAAAACTTGGGGAACATCATAATATGGGGGAGGAGTCATTTGCTGGATTTTGAGTAAAATCCAATCTCTAGAACTATGCAATACACCAACCACTCCATTTTAGATGAACTTCCTACGAACCTGAATTGTCCGATTTCATGACCAATCGATATCGGATTGAGTCCAAAACTTGGGGAACATCATAATATTGTGGGAGGACTCATTTGGTTCAATTTGAGTGGAATCCAATGGGTAAAACTATGCAATACACCAACCACTCCATTTTAGAACGAACTTCCTACGAACTCGAATTCGATTTCAGACCAATCGATATTAGATTGAGTCCAAAACCTAGGGAACATCATAATATGTGGGAGGAGTCATTTGCTGGTTTTGAGTGGAATCCAATGGCTAAAACTATGCAATACACCAACCACTCCATTTAAAACAAACTCCTTTAACCTAATTGTTCGATTTCTGGACCAATCGATATCGGATTGAGTCCAAAACTTGGGGAACATCATAATATGGTGGGAGGAGTCATTTGTCTGGTTTTAGTGGAATCCAATGGCTAAAACTATGCAATACACCAACCAATTGCCGTAACGAACTTCCTATGAACTCAATTGTTCGATTTCACGGACCAATCGATATCGATTGAGTCCAAAACTTGGGGAACATCATAATATAGTGGGAGGAGTCATTTGGTGTGTTTTGAGGACAATCCAATTTCTAGAACTATAGAATACACCAACCACTCCATTTCAGAACGATCTTCCTATGAACCTGAATTGTCCAATTTCATGGACCAATTTATATCCGATTGAGTCCAAAACTTAGGGAACAACATAATATGGTGGGAGGAGTCATTTGTTTTTTTAGTAGAATCCAATGGCTAAAACTCTATAATACACCAACCACTCCATTTCGAACTAACTTCCTACTTAACCTCAATTGTCGATTTCATGACTAATCGATATTTGATTGAGTCCAAAACTTGGGGAACATCATATATGGAGGAGGAGTCATTTGGAGGATTTTGAAGGATAATAAAATTCCGAACTATTAAATACACCAACCACTCCATTTCAAAACGATCTTTCTATGATCCGAATTGTCCGATTTCATGGACCAATCGATATCGGATTGAGTCCAAAACTTGGGGAACATCATACCATGGTGGGAGGAGTCATTAGTTCGCTTTGAGAGGAATCCAATGGCTAAAACTATGCAATACACCAACCACTCCATTTCATAACGAACTTCCTACGAACCAATTGTCCGATTTCATGGACCAATCGATATCGATTGAGTCCAAAACTTAGGGAACATCATAATATGGTGGGAGGAGTCATTTGGTGGTTTTGATGAAATCCAATCTCTAGAACTATGGAATACACCAACCACTCCATTTCGACGAACTTCCACGAACCAATTGTCCGATTTCATGGACCAATCGATATTGGATTGAGTCCAAAACTTAGGGAACATCATAATATGGTGGAAGGAGTCATTTGGTTCATTTTGAGTGGAATCCAATGGCTAAAACTATGCAATACACCAACCACTCCATTTCAGAACGAACTTCCTACGAACCTGAATTGTCCGATTTCATGGACCAATCGATATCGGATTGAGTCCAAAACTTAGGGAACATCATAATATGGGGGGAGGAGTCATTTGGTTGGTTTTGAGTGAAATCCAATCTATAGAACTATGGAATACACCAACCACTCCATTTCGTAACGAACTTCCTACAAACTCAATTGTCGATTTCACAACCAATCGATATCGGATTGAGTCCAAAACTTGGGAACATCATAATATGGGTGGGGAGGAGTCATTTGGATTTTGGTTTTAGAGAAATCCAATCTCTAGAACTATGGAATACACCAACCACTCCATTTTAGATCGAACTTCCTACGCACCTGAATTGTCCAATTTCATGGACCAATCGATATCGGATTGAGTCCAAAACTTGGGAACATCATAATATTGTGGGAGGACACATTTGGTTTGATTTGAGTAGAATCGAATGGCTAAAACTATGCCATACACCAACCTATCCATTTAACAAACTTCCAATAACTCAATTGTCGATTTCATGGACCAATCGATATCGGATTGAGTCCAAAACTTAGGTAATATCATAATATGGTGGGAGGAGTCATTTGGTGGGTTCTCTGCGAAATCCAATGTCTAGAATGATTTAATACACCATCCACTAATCCAGAATGAACTTCAACCCGATATGGGGAGCTATTTGTTGGTTTTTGAGGAAATCCAATCTCTAGAACTATGGAATACACCAACCACACCATTTCGTAACGAACTTCCTACTTTACCAATTGTCGATTTATTGACCAATCGATATGGATTGAGTCCAAAACTTGGGGAACATCATAATATGGTGGGAGGAGTCGCTTATTGGATTTTAGTGAAATCCAATCTCAGAACTATGGAATACACCAACCACTCCATTTCGAATGAACTTCAAACTAACTCAATTTTCCGATGGATCAAGCCACATGTAGGTTAGTCTACCAGGCTGCACTTCTAGTAACTTCAGTGCCACGCATTCCTTCATGATCAAGCCACAAGCCCTTTTTCAGATCACCTGCTCCATATCAAATAAACCATTACATGAGCCATACAAATTCATACATTCTAGGATTTATCCATTCATAAAGAACTCACTCAAATACATCACAATATCACCTTCATACGACGTGATTTAATTTTACCAGATGGTCCTGCAACACACCGGCTATCCTAAGGTGACAAAGGACCAACATTAATAATAATATCAATTTCATACGGTACGGCATTTACCCGAACAGATGGTCTCACAACACGCTTGCTACTCCACGACACATGCGATTTCAACTTTGGGTCCGCTACATTCACCATTCCACACATTAATCATATCTCTCATATACGACGTGACGCACCTGCCTCGTGATGGGGTCTTGTCAACATGCCAATACTCTACGAACATCGGACCAACTTTGCCACAGCATTTTCACCAACAAGACACACCATATCTCTCATACGCTGAGACGCATTCTACCACGATGGGGTCCATAATATCCGGGAGGTACATGTGAAAAAGGAGGAAATCAAACTATATTCTATACTCTTAATACCTTTAATGTTACAACATAATTATAGTTCATCACATATAACTTTTTATATTTGTAAATCTCAACCTGTATAGCATCCGATAATTCCGCAATTTAAATCAATGAATTATCCTAAATTCTCATAACTCCATTATGAAACAAGACCGCCACATGGGTCATATTAACCTTCCAGATGTATCACTAAGGAATTCTCTCACGGCCAACCCTGTCGAATTACCCAACTCTTATCAACAATGAGGCCACACCGACGAAATACGCAATATGCGCGAGTATCCGCTGGGACTTAAAGGTATCCAAATTGTAACCGAGATACCTATGCGCCGGATAACGAGGATCACATTAGGACAAAAATGCCTCCTCACTTCATGTTCAATGCCGCCACACCACCTAATATCATGGTGGTGTCCGAAGCGATATCGATCATTTAAACTTCCAAATCGAGACAAGACCTACACCAGGTAATACACCAACGGAGTCACTTTTTGTTCTGGACGACCAAAACTACCGTAGTGGCTGAATCTCCTCAAACCTAATAAACCCACCAGATCGAGTTGCTCACGCTTACAAATTGATCAATTCCTACCCAATGTGCAGCTAGAGCTCCGAAAATAGGTGAGAAACCATACCACATGCCTGAATGGGTGGCCGGACATGAGAACAAAGCCTAACTAAGTTTCAAGTAAACTGAGCTTTTTCTTCGATTTTCTGGTGAAATGTCGACTACCGCTGTGGGACCAGACTAGGTGGGAAGAGGACTGCTGTCCGGTCATTTTTGTACGCTCCCGACGACTTATGCCGGATGAGCTGAACACAGCCAAAACGTGGCCGGTCAGGGGCGGTCGCAACTGGAGAGAGGACGGGGAGAGAGAGAGAGATCCGAGGGCATTTTCGGATTTTTATCAAAATCCCTTCCAAATAATTACGATCGCGGCAATCGAAGTTTCATTCGATCAGAATCCTCTGCATAACTCCGATTCGAAGCCACCACGGTCTACGATCATCCACTGCGGTTTCACGCATCTGCATGTACCGAATTCCCAATTTGCTTCCTGAAAGAAAATGACTAAAATAATTCTATCCCACGAGTATTCTCTTTTCGATCAAATTAATTAAAACAGGGATAATTTGAGTTAAAAGGCATGGTGGGAGGAGTCATTTGTTCATTTTGAGGAATCCAATGGCTAAAACTATGCAATACACCAACCACTCCATTTCACAACGAACTTCCTACGAACCTGAATTGTCCGATTTCAGGGACCAATCGATATCGGATTGAGTCCAAAACTTGGGAACATCATGACATGGTGGGCGGAGTCATTTGGTGTGTTTTGAGTACAATCCAATTTCTAGAACTATAGAATACCAACCACTCCATTTCAGAACGATCTTCCAACGAATCAGAATTGTCCGATTTCATGGACCAATCTATATCGGATTGAGTCCAAAACTTGGGGAACATCATAACATGGTGGGAGGAGTCATTTGTTCTGTTTTGGTGGAATCAATAGCTAAAACTATGCGATACACGCTAACCACTCCATTTTAGAACGAACTTCCTACGAACCTTAATTGTCCGAGGTTTCGTGGACCAATCGATATCGGATTGAGTCCAAAACTTGGGGAACATCATGATATGGTGGGAGGAGACATTTGGTGTGTTTTGAGTACAATCCAATTTCTAGAACTATAGAATACACAACCACTCCATTTCAGAACGATCTTCCTAAGAACTAGAATTGTCCGATTATGGACCAATCTATATCGGATTGAGTCCAAACTTGGGGAACATCATAATATGGTGGGAGGAGTCATTTTTGCTTTGAGTGAAATCCAACGCCTAGAACAATACACCAACCACTCCATTTCGAACGAACTTCCTACGAATGAATTTTCCGATTTCATGGACCAATCGTTATCGGATTGAGTCCAAAACTTGGGGAACATCATAACATAGTGGGAGGAGTCATTTGGTTCGTTTTGAGTGGAATCCAATGGCTAAAACTATGCAATACACCAACCACTCCATTTCAAACGAACTTCTGACGAACCTGAATTGTCCGATTTCATGGACCAATCGATATCGGATTGAGTCCAAACCTTGGGGAACATCATGACATAGTGGGAGGAGTCATTTGGTGTGTTTTGAGTGGAATCCAATGGCTAAAACTATGCAATACACCAACCACTCCATTTTAGAATGAACTTCCTACGGACCTAAATTGTCTGATTTCATGGACCAATCGATATCGGATTGAGTCCAAAACTTGGGGAACATCATGATATGGTGGGAGGAGTTATTTCATGTGGGTTTTGAGTACAATCCAAATTCTAGAACTATAGAATACACCAACCACTCCATTTTAGAAATTCCGACGAACTAGAATTGTCCGATTTCAGGGACCAATCTATATCAGATTGAGTCCAGAACTTGGGGAACAACATAATATCGTGGGAAGAGTCATTTGTTGATTTGAGTTAATGGAATCAATGGCTAAAACTATGCAATACACCAACCACTCCATTTCAGAACGAACTTCCTACGAACCTGCATTGTCAGATTTCAAATGGACCAATCGATATCGGATTGAGTCCAAAACTTGGGGAACATCATAAAATCGTGGGAGGAGTCATTTGGTTCGTTTTGAGTGGAATCCAATGCCTAAAACTATGTAATACACCAACCACTCCATTTCAAAACGAACTTCCTACGAACCTGAATTGTCCGCAATTTCATGGACGAATCGATATCGGATTGAGTCCAAACATTGGGGAACATCGTAATATGGTGGGAGGCGTTATTTTGTCTGTTTTGAGTGAAATCCAATGTCTAGATCTGGATCATACACCAACCATTCCATTTCAAAACGAACTTCCTACGAACCTGAATTGTCCGATTTCATGGACCAATGGTTATCGGATTGAGTCCAAAACTTGGGGAACATCATAATGTGGTGGGAGGAGTCATTTGGTGTCTTTTGAGTGAAATCCAATGTCTCCAGAACTATGGAATACACCAACCACTCCATTTTGAATGAACTTCCTACGAACCTGAATTGTTCGATTTCATGGACCAATCGATATCGGATTGAGTCCAAAACTTGGCGAAAATTATGATATGGTGGAGGAGTATTTGTGTGTTTTGAGAATCCAATTTCTAGAACTATAAATACACCAACCACTCCATTTCAGAACGAACTTCTACGAACCTGAATTGTCCGATTTCATGGACCAATCGATATCGGATTGAGTCCAAAACTTGGGAACATCATAATATGGTGGGAGGAGTCATTTGGTGGATTTTGAGAAATCCAATGTCTAGAACTATGGAATACACCAACCACTCCATTTCATAACTAACTTCGTGATTTAACCTAATTATCGATTTCATGGACCAATTGATATCTGGACAGTCAAAACTTGGGAAACATCATATATGGTCGGGAGGAGCCATTTGGAAGATTTGCAGTGAAATCCAATGCCTAGAACTATGGAATACACCAACCACTCCATTTCATAATCGACTTCAATGCCATTTCACTTAATCAATTGTCGTTGAGTCCATGGACAATCATAGTATGGTGGGAGGAGTCATTTTGGCATTTTGAGTATAAACCAATTTCTAGAACTAAAGAACACACCAACACTCCATTTCAGAACAAACTTCCTACGAACCTGAATTGTCAGATTTCATGGACCAATCGATATCGGATTGAGTCCAAAACTTGGGGAACATCATAACGTGGTGGGAGGAGTCATTTGTCTGCTTTGAGGAATCCAATGGCTAAAACTATGCAACACACCAACCGCTCCATTTCAGATCGAACTTCCTACGAACACTGAATTGTCCGATTTCATGGACCAATGGATATCGGATTGAGTCCAAAACTTGGGGAACATCATGATATGGTGGGAGGAGTCATTTGGTGTGTTTTGAGTACAATCCAATTTCTAGAACTATAGAATACACCAACCACTCCATTTCAGAATGATATTCCTCTCGAACTAGAATTGTCCGATTTCATGGACCAATCTATAACGGATTGAGTCCAAAACTTGGGAAACATCATAACATGATGGGTGGAGTCATTTGGTTCGTTTGGAGTGGAATCCAATAGCTAAAACTATGCAATACACCAACCACTCCATTTCAGAACGAACTTTCTACGAACCTGAATTGTCCGAATCGTTGACCAATCGATATCGGATTGAGTCCAAACCTTGGGGAACATCGTAATGGGGTGGGAGGAGTCATTTTTTCTGTTTTGAGTTAAATCCAACGTCTAGAACTATGGAATGCACCAACCACTCTATTTCAGAATGAACTTCCTACGAACATGAATTTCCCGATTTCATGGACCAATCGTTCTCGGATTGAGTCCAAAACTTGGGGAACATCATAACATGGTGGGAGGAGTCATTTGGTTCATTTTGAGTAGAATCCAATGGCTAAAACTATGCAATACATCAACCACTCCATTTCAGAATGAACTTCCGACAAACCTGAGAATTGTCCGATTTCATGGGCCAATCGACATATCGGATTGAGTCCCAAACTTGGGGAACATCATAACATGGTGGGAGGAGCCACTTGGTGTGTTTTGAGTACAATCCAATTTCTAGAACTATAGAATACACCAACCACTCCATTTCAGAACGATCTTCCCTACGAACCAGAATTGTCCGATTTCGTGGACCAATCTATATCAGATTGAGTCCAAAACTTGGGGAACAGCGTAATATCGTGGGTGGAGTCATTTGGTTCATTTTGAGTAGATTCAAATGGCTAAAACTATGCCATACACCAACCACTTCATTTTAGAACGAACATCCTACTAACTTGAATTGTTAGATTTCAGGGACCAATCGATATCGGATTGAGTCCAAAACTTGGGGAACATCATAACATGGTGGGGGGAGTCATTTGGTTTGTTTTGAGTGGAATCCAATGGCTAAAACTATGCAATACACCACTCCAATTCAGAACGAACTTCTACGACTGAATTGTCCGATTTCATGGACCAATTGATATCGGATTGAGTTAAAAACTTGGGGAATATCATAATATGGCGGGAGGAGTCATTTGGTGGATTTTGGAAATCCGATCTCTAGAACTATGGAATACTCGAACCACTCCATTTCGTAAGCGATCTTCCTACGAACTGAATTATCAGATTTCATGGACTAATCGATATCGGATTGGGTCCAAAACTTGGGGAACATCATATTATGGCGGGAGGAGTCATTTGGTAGATTTGCAGCGAAGTCCAATCCCTAGAACTATGGAATACATCAACCACTTCATTTAAGAACGATCTTCCAGCGAACCTGAATTTTCCGATTTCATGGACCAATCGTTATCGGATTGAATCCAAAACTTGGGGAACGTCATAACATGGTGGAGGAGTCATTTGGTTTGTTTTGAGTGGAATCCAATGGATAAAACTATGTGATACACCAACCACTCCATTTTAACGATCTTCATGAACCAGAATTGTCCGATTTCAGGGACCAATCGATATCGGATTGAGTCCAAAACTTGGGGAACATCATAACATGGTGGGAGGAGTCATTTGGTTCGTTTTGAGTGGAATCCAATGGCTAAAACTATGCAATACACCAACCGCTCCATTTCAGAACGAACTTCCTACGAACCTGAATTGTCCAATTTCATGGACCAATCGATATCGGATTGAGTCCAAAACATGGCGAACATCATGATATGGTGGGAGGAGACATTTGGTGTGTTTTGAGTACAATCCAATTTCTAGAACTATAGAATACACCAACCACTCCATTTCAGATCGAACTTCCTACGAACCTGAATTGTCCGATTTCATGTACCAATTGATATCGTATTGAGTCCAAAACTTGGGGAACATCATAATATGGCGAGAGGAGTGATTTTGGATTTTTGAAATCCAATGTCTAGAACTATGGAATACACACCACCCATTTGAAAGAACTTGTACGAACAATTGTCAGATTTCATGACCAATTGATATCTGATTGAGTCCAAAACTTGGGGAACATCATGATATGGGAGGAGTCATTTGGATGATTTGGTGAATTCAATGTTGATTCAACCTAACAACTAAATGAGTTATTAAAAACAGCAACTTTAATTCTCGCAAGTAACAACCGTTTATTATATAGCTTATGTAAATACGATCGATCCCAGAGAGAATGGTAAAATTTGGTTCAAGTTAAATTACTTAGAATGCTTGAAAACCATAGAACAAAGAAACTGACTAACTAGCAAAGGCAAGGTCGAATTCAACAATGCCTCTTGCTAATTACTCAAGGTCTAGGACAGAATCCAGCACCACACACACTTAAAATGGGGGTTTTGTTGTTGAAATGAAAAGAAGAACGTGAAATGAAAGTGCTCAAAAGTAAACACTGCAGCAATCAAGTTGTGAAACAAAGATTGAGAGGTGTTAGAGCCTTGGAATCTACCACTAGTCTTCCTATCCAAGTTATGAATGCATAGAAATTGACTCAAGCTTCATCAACAATAGATTATCGCATACATGCCTATGGTATCTAGGTGCAGGATGCATGATTCTCCTAAGGCATGTGCTTATGCATGGTATCTACACAACACGTAATCTCTAATATGCAACCTAAGCATGGTATCTACTTAGGATAAAGCATACAAGAGTCATTAAGCTCCTTGAGAATATGATAATCACACAAGTCCTAGAACATGATATCTGTCCTAGTCAACCTATGGTTATTAACCTCTTGAATGATTCTTAGGCCATTCATGTGTTGCTTGTGAAAGGAGAGTAGAATTGGTGAATTCGAACCACTCCAATCTCTGGAACTATGGAATACTCGAACCACTCCATTTCGTAAGAACTTTCCTACGAACCTCAATTGTCCGATTTCATGGACCAATCGATATCGGATTGAGTCGAAAACTTGGGGAACATCATAATATAGTGGGAGGAGTCATTTGGTGTCTTTTCAGTGAAATCTAAGGTCTAGAACTATGAAATACACCAACCACTCCATTTCAGAATGAATTTCCTACTGAACTCAATTGTCGATTTCTTGGACCAATCGATATCGATTGAGTCCAAACTTGGGGAACATCATAATATGGCGGGAGGTAGTCATTTGGTGGGTTTTCAGTGAAATACAATCTCTAGAACTATGGAGTACACCAACCACTCCATTTCAGAACGAACTTCCAACGAACCTAAATTGTCCGATTTCATGGACCAATCGATATCGGATTGAGTCCAAAACTTGGGGAACATCATAATATGGTGTAAGGAGTCATTTGGTTGGTTTTGAGTGGAATCCAATGGTTAAAACTATGAGTACACCAACCACTCCATTTCAGAACGAACTTCCTACGAACTTGAATTGTCCGATTTCATGGACAAATCGATATCGGATTGAGTACAAAACTTGGGGAACATCATAATATGGTGGGAGGAGTCATTTGGTTGGTTTTGAGTAGAATGCAATGTCTAAAACTATGCAATACACCAACCACTCCATTTCAGAACGAACTTCCTACGAACATGAATTGTCCGATTTCATGGACCAATCGATATCGGATTGAGTCCAAAACTTGGTTAATATCATAATATGGTGGGAGGAGTCATTTGGTGGGTTTTGAAAGAAATCCAAAGGTCTAGAAACACCGAATACACCAATCACTCCATTATAGATCGAACTTCCTACGGACCTGAATTGTCCGATTTCAGGGACCAATCGATATTGGATTGAGTCAAAGACTTAGGGGACACCATAATGTCTAGAACTATGGAATACACCAACTACTCCATTTCAGAGAACTTCCTACGAACCTGAATTGTCCGATTTAATAGACCGATCGATATCGGATTGAGTCCAAAACTCGGGAACAACATAATATAGTGGAGGAGCTCATTTGTGTGTTTTAGTGAAATCCAATGTCTAAAACTATGGTAGACACCAACCACCCATTTTAGAACGAATCTGCATTTAACTCAATTTTCCGATTTCAAGGACCAATCGATATCGGATTGAGTCCAAAACTTGGGAACAACATAATATGGTGGGAGGAGTCATTTGGTTCGTTTTGAGTGGAATCCAATGGCTAAGATCATGCAATACACCAACCACTCCATTTCAGAACAAACTTCCTACGAAATAAATTGTCCGATTTCATGGACCAATATATATCGGATTGAGTCCAAAACTTGGGGAACACGATAATATGGCGGGAGGAGTCATTTGGTTGGTTTGACTGGAATCCAATGTTTAAAACTATGCAATACACCAACCACTCCATTTAGAACAAACTTCCTACGAACCTGCAATACACACCAATTGTCCAAATTTCATGGACCAATCGATATCATTGAGTCCAAACCTTGGGGAACATCACAATATGTATGGAGGAGTCATTTGGTGGGTTTTGAGGAAATACTATCTCTAGAACTATGGAATACACCAACCACTCCATTTAACTAACTTCCTATTTGAACCCTGAGACACAGATTGTCCGATTTCATTGGCCAATTGATATCGGATTGAGTTCCAAAACTTGGGGAACATCATAATATAGTGGAGGAGCCGTTTGTTGTGTTTTTAGGGCAATCCAATGTCTAGAATTACGGAATACACCCACCACTCCATTTCAGAACGAACTCCCTATGAACCTGAATTGTCCGATTTCGTGGACCAATCAATATCGGATTGAGTCCAAAACGTGGGGAACATCATAATATGGTGGGAGGAGTGATTTGGTGGGTTTTGAGTGAAATCCAATCTCTAGAACTATGGAATACACCACCGCTACTTTTTAGAACGAACTTCCTACGAACCAATTGTCCGATTTTATGGACCAATCGATATCGGATTGAGTCCAAAACTTGGGGGACATCATAATATGGTGGGAGGAGTCCTTTGGTGTGCTTTGAGTGAAATCCAATGTCTAGAACTATGGAATACACCAACTACTCCATTTCGGGATGAACTTTCTACGAACATGAATTGTCTGATTTAATGGACCAATCGGTATCGGATTGAGTCAAAACAAAACGGGGAACAGATAATATAGCAGGAGGAGTCGGTTGGTGGTTTTGAGTGAAGTCCAATGTCTAGAACTATGGACTCTCATACACCGACTACTCCATTTCGCTAACGAATCACATTTGTTTAACCTGAATTTTCCGATTTTAAGGACCAATCGATATCGGATTGAGTCCAAAACTTGGGGAACAACATAATATGGTGGGAGGAGTCATTTGGTTCGTTTTGAGTGGAATCCAATGGCTAAAACTATGCAATACACCAACCACTCCATTTCAGAACGAACTTCCTACGAACCTGAATTGTCCGATTTCATTGGCCAATTGATATCGGATTGAGTTCCAAAACTTGGGGAACATCATAATATAGTACGAGGAGCCGTTTGTTGTGTTTTTAGGGCAATCCAATGTCTAGAATTACGGAATACACCCACCACTCCATTTCAGAACGAACTCCCTACGAACCTGAATTGTCCGATTTCGTGGACCAATCAATATCGGATTGAGTCCAAAACGTGGGGAACATCATAATATGGTGGGAGGAGTGATTTGGTGGGTTTTGAGTGAAATCCAATCTCTAGAACTATGGAATACACTGACCCTACTTTTTAGAACGAACTTCCTACGAACACGAAGTATCCGATTTTATGGACCAATCGATATCAGATTGAGTCCAAAACTTGGGGGACATCGTAATATGGTGGGAGGAGTCCTTTGGTGTGCTTTGAGTGAAATCCAATGTCTAGAACTATGGAATACACCAACTACTCCATTTCAGGATGAACTTTCTACGAACATGAATTGTCTGATTTAATGGACCAATCGGTATCGGATTGAGTCAAAAACTCGGGGAACAGTATAATATAGCAGGAGGAGTCGGTTGGGTGTTTTGAGTGAAGTCCAATGTCTAGAACTATGGAATACACCGACTACTCCATTTCGAACGAATCTGCGTACGAACCTGAATTTTCCGATTTCAAGGACCAATCGATATCGGATTGAGTCCAAAACTTGGGGAACAACATAATATGGTGGGAGGAGTCATTTGGTTCGTTTTGAGTGGAATCCAATGGCTAAAACTATGCAATACACGAACCACTCCATTTCAGAACAAACTTCCTACGAACATGAATTGTCCGATTTCATGGACCAATATATATCGGATTGGGTCCAAAAGTCAGGGAATATCATAATATGGTGGGAGGAGTCATTTGGTAGGTTTTCAATGAAATCCAATGTCTAGAAATACGGAATACACCAAGCACTCCATTATAGATCGAACTTCCTACGAACCTGAATTGTTCGATTTCAGGGACCAATCGATATCGGATTGAGTCCAAAACTGTGGGGACATCATAATATGGTGGGAGGAGTCCTTTGGTGCGCTTTGAGTGAAATCCAATGTCTAGAACTATGGAATACACCAACTACTCCATTTCAGGACGAACTTCCAACGAACCTGAATTGTCCGATTTGATGGACCAATCGATATCGGATTGAGTCGAAAACTTCAGAGAACATCATAATATGGTTAGATGAGTCCTTTGGTGTGTTTTGAGTGAAATTATATGTCTAGAACTATGGAATACACCAACCACTCTATTTCAGAACGGACTTCCTACGAACCTGAATTGTCCGATTTCGTGGACCAATCAATATCGGATTCAGTACAAAACTTGGGGAACATCATGATTTGGTGGGAGGAGTTATTTGGTTGGTTTTGAGTGGAATCCAATGGCTAAAACTAGGCAATACACCAACTACTTCATTTTTAACGAACTTCGTACAAACTCAATTGTCGATTTCATGACCAATCGATATCGGGATTGAGTCCAAAACTTGGAGAACAACATAATATGGTGGGAGGAGTCATTTGGTTCATTTTGAGTGGAATCCAATGGCTAAAACTATTCAATACACCAACCACTCCATTTCAGAACAAACTTCCTACGAACATGAATTGTCCGATTTCGAGGACCAATATATATCGGATTGAGTTCAAAACTTGGGGAACATCATAATATCGTGGGAGAAGTCATTTGGTTGGTTTTCAGTGGAATCCAATGGCAAAACCTATGCAATACGCCAACCACTCCATTTCAGAACGAACTTCCTACGAACCTGAATTGTCAGATTTCATGGAACAATCGATATCGGATTGAGTCCAAAACTGAGGGAATATCATAATATGGTGGGAGGAGTCATTTGGTCGGTTTTGGTGAAATCTAACCTCTAGAACTACTGGAATACACCAACCACTCCATTTTATTGAACTTCCGACGAACTCGAATTGTCCAATTCATGGACAAATCGATATTGGATTGAGATCAAAACTTAGGGAACATTATAATACGGTTAGAGGATTCCTTTGGTGTGTTTTGAGTGAAATCATATGTCTAGAATTATGGAATACACAAACCACTCCATTTCAAAACGAACTTCCTACGAACCTGAATTTGCCGATTTCATAGGCCAATCGATATCGGTTTGAGTCGAAAGCTTGAGGAACATCGTAATATAGTGAGAGGAGTCATTTCGTGGGTTTTTGTGAAATCCAATCTCTAGAACTATGGAAACTCCAATCGCTCCTTTTGAGAACGAACTTCCTACGAACCTGAATTGTCGATTTGATGGACCAATCGATATCGGATTGAGTCCAAAACTTGGGGAACATCATGATTTGGTGGGAGGAGTCAGTTGGTTGGTTTTGAGTGGAATCCAATGGCTAAAACTATGTCATACACCAACCACTCAATTTCAGAACAAACTTCCTACGAACATGAATTGTCGATTTCATGGACCAATATATATCGAATTGAGTCCAAAACTTGGGGAACATCATAATATGGCGGGAGGAGTCAATTTGTGGGTTTTCAGTAAAATCCAATCTCTAGAACTATGGAATACACTAACCACTCCATTTCAGAACGAACTTCCTACGAACATGAATTGTCCGATTTCATGGACCAATCGATATGGGATTGAGTCCAAAAATTGGTTAACATCATACTATGGTGGGAGGAGTCATTTGGTTCGTTTTGAATAGAATCCAATGGCTAAAACTATGCAATATACCAACCACTCCATTTCAGAACGAACTTCCAACGAACCTGAATTGTCCGATTTCATGGACCAATGATATCGGATTGAGTCCAAAACCTGGGGAACATCATAATATGGTGGGAGGAGTCATTTGGTTGGTTTTGAGTGGAATCCAATAGTTAAAACTATGCAATACACCAACCACTCCCTTTCAGAGCGAACTTCCTACGAACCTGAATTGTCTGATTTCATGGACCAATCGATATGGGATTGAGTCCAAGACTTTGGGAACATCATAATATGGTGGGAGGAGTCATTTGGTTGGTTTTGAGTGGAATCCAATGTCCAAAACTATGCAATACACCAACCACTCCATTTCAGAACGAACTTCCTGCGAACATGAATTGTCAGATTTCATGGACCAATCGATATCGGATTGAGTCCAAAACTTGGGGAAAATCATAATATGGCGGGGGGAGTCAATTGTTCGATTTCGTGAACCAAGCAATATTGGATTGAGTCCAAAACATGGGGAACATCATAATATGGTGGGAGGAGTCATTTGGTGGGTTTTGAGAGAAATCCATTGTCTAGAACTACGGAATATACCGACTGCTACTTTTTAGAACGAACTTCCTACGAACCTGAATTGTCCGATTTCATGGACCAATCGATATCAAATTGAATCCAAAACGTGGGGAACATCATAATTTGGTGGGATGAGTCATTTTGGCGGTTTTGAGTGGAATCCAATGGCTAGAACTATGGAATACACCAACTACTCCATTTTAGGACGAACTTCCTACGAACTGAATTGTCCGATTTAATGGACCAATCGATATCGGATTGAGTCGAAAACTCGAGGAACATTATAATATAGTGGGAGGAGTCATTTGGTGTGTTTTGAGGTGAAATCCAATGTCTTGAACTATGGAATACACCAACCACTCCATTTTAGAATGTACTGCTTCGAACACAATTTTCCGATTTCAAGGACCAATCGATATCGGATTGAGTCCAAAACTTGGGGAACAACGTAATATGGTGGGAGGAGTCAGTTGGTCTGTTTTGAGTGGAATCCAATGGCTAAAACTATGCAGTACACCAACCACTCCATTTGAGAACAAACTTTCTGAACATGAATTGTCCGATTTCATGGACCAATATATATCGGATTGAGTCCAAAACTTGGGAACATCATAATATGGTGGGAGGAGTCTTTGGTTGGTTTTGAGTGGAATCCAATGGCTAAACCTATGCGTATACCAACCACTCCATTTGAGCGAACTTCCTAACTGAATTGTCGATTTCATGAACCAATCGATATCGGTTGAGTCCAAAAGTCGGGAATATCATAATATGGTAGGAGGAGTCATTTGGTGGTTTTTAGTGAAATCTAATCTTTAGAACTGAATACACCAACCACTCCATTTGATTGAACTTCGACGAACTAGATTGTCCGATTCCATGGACAAATCGATATCGGATTGAGTCCAAAACTTAGGGAACATCATAATACGGTTAGAGGAGTCCTTTGGTGTGTTTTGAGTGAAATCATATGTCTAGAACTATGGAATACACCAACCACTCCATTTAAGCGAACTTCCCTACGAACTGAATTGTCCGATTTCATGGACCAATCGATATCGGATTGAGTCCAAAAGCTTGATGAACATCATAATATAGTGAGAGGAGTCATTTGGAGTGTTTTGAGTGAAATCAATGTCTAGAACTATGGAATACACCATCCACTCCATTTGAGCGGACTTCCTACGAAGAATTGTCCGATTTCATGGACCAATCAATATCGGATTGAGTCCAAAACGTGGGGAACATCATAATATGGCGTGGAAGAGTCATTTGGTGGGTTTTGAAATACAATCTCTAGAACTATGGAGCACCAACCACTCCATTTCGAGCGAACTTCTCTGAACTGGAATTATGTCCGATTTCATGGACCAATTGATATCGGATTGAGTTCAAAAACTTGGGGAACATCATAATATAGTGAGAGGAGTTATTTGGTGTGTTTTTAGTGCAATCCAATGTCTAGAACTATGGAATACACCGACCACTCCATTTCAGAACGAACTTCCTACGAACATGAATTGTTCGATTTCGTGGACCAATCAATATAAGACTGAGTCCAACACGTGGGGAACATCATAATATGGCGGGCGGAGTCATTTGGTGGGTTTTCAGTGAAATACAATCTCTAGAACTATGGAGTACACCAACCACTCCATTTCATAACGAACTTCCTACGAACCTGAATCGTCTGATTTCATGGGCCAATTGATATCGGATTGAGTTCGAAAACTTGGGGAACATCATAATATAGTGAGAGGAGTTATTTGGTGTGTTTTTAGTGCAATCCAATGTCTTGAACTATGGAATACACCGACCACTCCATTTCAGAACGAACGTCCTACGAACTCTGAATTGTTCGATTTCGTGGACCAATCAATATCAGATTGAGTCCAAAACGTGGGGAACATCATAATATGGTGGGAGGAGTCGTTTGGTGGGTTTTGAGTGAAATCCAATATCTGAAACTATGAAATACACCGGCCGCTACTTTTTAGAAAGAACTTCCTACAAACCTGAATTGTCCGATTTCATGGACCAATCGATATAAGATTGAGTCCAAAAGTTGGGGAACATCATAATTTGGTGGGAGGAGTCATTTGGTTGGTTTTCAGTGGAATCCAATGGCTAAAACTATGCAATACACTAACCACTCCATTTCAGAACGAACTTCCTACGAACCTGAATTGTCTGATTTCATGGACCAATCGATGTCGGACAAAGTCCAAAACTTGGGGAACATCATAATATGGTGGGAGGAGTCATTTAGTTGGTTTTGAGTGGAATCCAATGGCCAAAACTATGCAATATACCAACCACTCCATTTCATAATGAACTTCCTACAAACCTGAATTGTCAGATTTGATGAACCAATCGATATCGGATTGAGTCCAAAACTTGGGGTACATCATAATATGGCGGGAGGAGTTATTTTGTGGATTTTGAGTGAAATCCAATCTCTAGAACTATGGAATACACGAACAACTCCATTTCAGAACGAACTTCCTACGAACCTGAATTGTCCGATTTCATGGGCCAATCGATTTCGCATTGAGTCGAAAACTTGGGGAACATCATAATATAGTGAGAGGAGTTATTCGGTGTGTTTTGAGTGAAATCCAATGTCTAGAACTATGGAATACACCAACCACTCCGTTTAGGAACGAACTTCCTGCTAACCTGAATTGTCCGATTTCATGTACCAATCGATATCGAATTGAGTCCAAAATATGAGGAACATCATAATGTGGCGGGAGGAGTCATTTGGTTGGTTTTGAGTGGAATCGAATGGCTAAAACTATGCAATACACCAACAACTCCATTTCAGAATGAACTTCCTACGAACCTGAATTGTCGATTTCATGGACCAATCGATATCGGATTGAGTTCAAAACTTGGGAAATATCATAATATGATGGGAGGAGTCATTTGGTGGGTTTTCAGTAAAATCTAATCTCTAGAACTACTGAATACACCAGCAACTCCATTTCAGATCCTACGAACCTGAATTGTTTGATTTAATGAACCAATCGATATCGGATTGAGTCCAAAACTTGGGGAACATATAATATGGTGGGAGGAGTCATTTGGTTCTTTTTGAGTGGAATCCAATGGCTAAAACTATGCAATACACCAACCACTCTATTTCATAACGAACTTCCAACGAACCTGAATTGTCCGATTTCATGGACCAATCGATATCGGATTGAGTTGAAAACTTGGGGAACATCATAATATAGTGGGAGGAGTCATTTGGTGTGTTTTGACTGAAATCCAATGTCTAGAACTATGGAATACATGATAACTCATATATTTATACATTTATACCATCCATTTCTAGTTTATTTGTGATGTTTTTGAGTTAAACATGTTGCGTTTTACCCTATTTTGTGTTAGTATGCAGTTGCATCTACTTTAGGATCAAGTTGAAGGCAAAAGAAATGAAAACATTCCATTTTTGGGGCTGGTCCTTATTCAAACGTGGAAACAAGTTTTGTGACCTGTTTTGAAGTCCAAATAAAGAATCCAAGGCGAACCTGGCTTGTTTGAAGACTAAGAGCAGAATGGGAAAGCAATGGGGATTTCTAGCCTGATTTTGAGGTGCTAAATAAGGCAAAACCGTGCAAAATAAAGTCTGATTTATTAGGATATCTTTGGAATATCTGGCAGCCTCTTTTACCCCATAAAACTTGCCTTTTAGCCACTTAAACCCTAGCCGCCCATATATTTCCACCATCAAGACTCATTGCAGGAGGTGTTTCTTGGAGAAGTTCAAGATCGAATTAGTTCAAGGGTTTCCCCTCATGAATTTATTTTCACTCATGTTGTTTATTTTCGTTTTAATCTTTTTGAACATGATGTGTAACTAAATTCATAGCTAGGATTTTGATGTAGCCTTGCAACATTGATCTATGTTTCTAAGTTAAAGTATTCTGTTCATCAATCTGTTTCTTGTTTCATTCACCGAATCTATTGTTATATTTGTTTGTCAATTTTAATGTTTGATAACCATTAGGTTGCCTACAGATTATCTAGTCAAGGTTATTGTAAACATCATGCTTAATCTTGGTAGACATGTGAATGAGGGAAGAGAATGCTATGCAAACATCCTGCGTGTGTTTTCTTGGTTCTTTAACGTTTTCTTGCATGTTAATGACTCTTAACCTGGAACCAAAGTTGAACATCCCAATTAGGTTGCAGATTAGGAAAATTTTATCAAAACCACACATCATATGGCTGATCATATATATGTAAAACGAACTTTGGAAACAGGTTGGTAGTTAAATACGGTTTAACTTTATAAACATGGAATTGGTTTTGCAATGGTGAACTCGAAATCCCTGGTCTCATCCCTATTCTTCTTACATCAATATCTCATTCGCTGGTACATTCTTCTTGCATTTTAAGTTATTTTTCATTTACAACACAAACTACCCTCAATTTGTCACTTTCACTTTTAGTTATGGTTCTTTCAAAACTAGTAATTTCTAGATGTCTAATCGGTCCCTGTGGTTCGACACCCTTACATGTACCATTATACTAACAATATACTGGCACTTGAAAGGAACACAACAATACACCAACCACTCCATTTCAGTAACGAACCTGAATTTTACGATTTCAAGGACCAATCGATATCAGATTGAGTCCAAAATTTGGGGAACAACATAATATGGTGGGAGGATTTTGTTCGTTTTGAGTGGAATCCAATCGCTATAACTATGCAATACCCCAACCACTCCATTTAACAAACTTCCTACGAACCGAATTGTCGATTTCATGGACCAATCGATATCGGATTGAGTCCAAAACTGGGAATATAATAATATGGTAGGAGGAGTCATTTGGTGGGTTTTCAGTGAAATCAATCTCTCGAACTACGGAATACACCAACTACTCTATTTCAGATCGAACTTCCTACGAACAATTGTCCGATTTAATGGACCAATAAACATCGGATTGAGTCCAAAACTTGGGGAACATCACAATGCGGTGGGAGGAGTCATTTGGTTCATTTTGAGTGGAATCCAATGGCTAAAACTATGGAATACACCAACCACTCATTTCCGAACGAACTTCCTACGAACTGAATTGTCCGATTTCATGGACCAATCGATATCGGATTGAGCCTAAAACTTGGGGAATATCATAATATGGTGGAAGGAGTCATTTGGTGGGTTTACAGTGAAATCCAATCTCTCGAACTACGAATACACCAATCATTCCACTTCAGATTGAACTTCCTACGAACCTGAATTGTCCGATTTCATGGTCCAATCGATATCGATTGAGTCCAAAACTTGGGGAACATCATAAAATGGTGGGAGGAGTCTGTAGGTTGGTTTTTAGTGGAATCCAATGGCTAAAACTATGAAATGCACCAACCACTCCATTTCAGGACTTCCTCTTTGAATTGTCTTATTTCGTGACCAATCGATATCGGATTGAGTCCAAAACTTGGGTAACATCATAATATGGTGGGAGGAGTCATTTTGGTGGTTTTGAGTGGAATCCAATGGCTAAAACTACGCAATATACCAACCCCTCCTTTTCGTAACGAACTTCCTCTGATTCGATTGTCATTTCATGGACCAATCGATATCGATTGAGTCCAAAACTTGGGGAACATCATAATATGGTGGGAGGAGTCATTTTGGTGGTTTTGAGGAATCCAATGGCTAAAACTATGCAATGCACCAACCACTCCATTTACTTCCTACGAACTCAATTGTCCTATTTCATGGACCAATCGATATCGGATTGAGTCCAAAACTTGGGAAGATCATAATATGGTGGGGAGTCATTTTGGTGGTTTGAGTGAGGAATCCAATGGCTAAACTATGCAATATACCAACCTCCTTTTCGTAATGAACTTCCTACGACCTCAATTGTCCGATTCATGGACCAATCGATATCGGATTGAGTCCAAAACTTGGGAACATCACAATGCGGTGGGAGGAGTCATTTGGTTTGTTTTGAGTGGAATCCAATGGCTAAAACTATGGAATACACCAACCACTCATTTCCGAACGAACTTCCTACGAACCTGAATTGTCCGATTTCATGGACCAATCGATATCGGATTGAGTCTAAAACTTGGGGAATATCATAATATGGTGGAAGGAGTCATTTGGTGGGTTTTCAATCAAATCCAATCTCTCGAACTACGGAATACACCAACCCTTCCATTTCAGATTGAACTTCCTACGAACCTGAATTGTCCGATTTCATGGACCAATCGATATCGGATTGAGTCCAAAACTTGGGGAACATCATAAAATGGTGGGAGGAGTCTGTAAGTTGGTTTTTAGTGGAATCCAATGGCTAAAACTATGCAATGCACCAACCACTCCATTTCAAAACGGACTTCCTACGAACTGAATTGTCCTATTTCATTGACCAATCGATATCGGATTGAGTCCAAAACTTGGGTAACATCATAATATGGTGGGAGGAGTCATTTTGGTGGTTTTGAGTGGAATCCAATGGCTAAAACTGTGCAATATACCAACCCCTCCTTTTCTAAACGAACTTCCTACGACCCTGAATTGTCCGATTTCATGGACCAATCGTTATCGGATTGAGTCCAAAACTTGGGGAACATCATAATATGGTGGGAGGAGTCATTTTGGTGGTTTTGAGTGGAATCCAATGGCTAAAACTATGCAATACACCAACCACTCCATTTCAGAACAAATTTCTACTAACCTGAATTGTCAGATTTGATGGACCAATCGATATTGGATTGAGTCCAAAACTTGGGGAATATCATAATATGGTGGGAGGAGTCATGTGGTGGAGTTTCAGTGAAATCCCGTCTTTAGAACTATGGAATACACCAACTAGTCCATTTCAGAACGAACTTCCTATGAACCTGAATTATCCGATTTCATGGACCAATCGGTATCGGATTGAGTCGAAACTTGGGGAACATCATAATATATTGGGAGGAGTCATTTTGTGTGTTTTGAGTGAAATCCAATGTCTAGAACTGTGGAATACACCAACCACTCCATTCCAAAACGAACTGTGTCCGAACCTTAATTTTCCAATTTCAAGGACCAATAGATATAGGATTGAGTCCAAAACTTGGGGAACAATATAATATGGTGGGAGGAGTCATTTGGTTCGTTTTCAGTGGAATCCAATGGTTAAAACTATGCAACACCCCAACCGCTCCATTTCAGAACGAACTTCCTACGAACTTGAATTGTCCGATTTTGATCAGTTCACAGTTGCATATCATTTTGTACCTTTCTAGCTTATGATTTGGTTATGTTACTGAGTCAAACTTGTGCTTTTAATCCCTTTTCTGTTTATCATTCAGTTCATTGGGCCTTAGGTAGAATGGTTCCTTTGGATAAGAAAAGATGCAAAATGGTGCAAACACGGGCAGACTGAGTTAGCAACTCATTTCGGCCTTACCATCTTTTCCCTAACTTGGGTTGGCCCAAATAATATGTGGTTGGAAAGATGAGAGTCTGAACTTCAGAATGGACTATTCAAATGTATCAATTGATGAAATGGACCCCAATCCGTGGGCCCATCAAAATTCACATCAAATCAGCCACACATGGGAGACAAGACAGCATGGAAACTCATAAGGCATGGGCAGCTGACATTCCTAGAGGCATGGGCTACATATCAAATCAGCCAACATGGGAGACAAAGCAGCATGGGAACCTAATGGGCAGCTCAGGCAATTGGGAACAGCTAGGAATGGGTGTGCTTCACCAGCCAAAGGGGAGTACGAAATTGCTCTCTATAAATAGAAAGATGTACACTCATTCAAGACAGAGTCACTCCATTCAGCCTAAAATTCACTTCAGCCATCCTCTAACACTCCCATCCTTCCCCAAACACTCTATTCAGTCCCAAATCACCAAAACAGCTCCAACAAGCCTTCCTTCCATTTCCCTACGAATTTCCTCTTTCTCTACTGCCATCACCACTCACCCAAACTCATCTCAAATCACCTCTTTAGTTTCCATACTCTAGATGTGAGGAAGCTCTTGGAGCACCATTAGACGTGGAGAAGCACTTGGAGAAGTCTTGGACACCACAAGTAACTTTGAAATGGGTTTTTCCACTCTTATTGCATTCATTATGTTTTCTCATTTTTGTTTAAGTTTCATTTCCATTATGAGTAGCTAAATTCATAACTAAGACTTCGATGTAACCTAACATGAATATTCTGGGTTTATAAGTTGATGTTTTGAGTTTCAAGTTTGATTCATGATTCATGTTCTTATTCATTATGCTTATCAGTTAATATGCTTGTTTGGATAATTGATCACCATTAGAACTTGTATATTGGCTATCTTGGTTTGAATCAAGAGTAGACACCATGGTTTGATTCGAATTGAACTATGAATAAGAAAAGTATGTATGGACATTCGACAACAGGGATTAGATACATGCTTGGTTGTTTAAATTGTTCTTCTATGCTTAATGAGTTCCTAATGCTTAATTTAGGTTAGACAACAAATGATCAAGTTTGGGAATTAGGGACACAAGGTCAGGACCAGACACCATGGCCTAATCATACTTTAGCTAGAATCAATCTTTGAATCCGAATTAGACTTGTCACTTGACTCCTTATAACCCATAATTGAATTGTTATGGTGAATCGAATGCCCTAGTCTCCCAATCTGTTTTCCAGCCCACAAAAATACTCTTTGTTACATTCGCTCACTTTGCTTTTGTTTGAAATTTCGTTTTGCCTCATTTGTTCAACAATTACAATCACTCTTGCTTTAAATTTTATTTTAGACTTAACCTCCTACTTTCTTGAATTTGGTAATCTAAGTACATAACTAATTTTAACTTCTCAGTCCTCGTGGTACGAGCTCGTACTTGTCTTGCTGTATTACAAATTGGCCCGTACAATTGCTAGTTAACATTTTAACAACAAATTTTGGTGCCATTGCCGGGGACTGAATGAAAGTTCTTCCCTGGTTATGTGTCCAAGGTTACCCTATTCTTTAAGTAGTACTAATTAACTCAAGTTATTTTCTGTTTCAGGTAGTTTATGTCTAGAAATCCCTTACTTGAACAAGTGAGGTCTTCATTCCAACGTTCGAGATCTTTGAACATAGGACCATCTTTGCAACCAAACCGGGTGATCTCTGAAATTCAGAATTGTCTAGAAAGAGAGTTGGCAACTGCGAAAGAGGAAGCCATTACCACACTTGAAGGTCTTGCTATCCACACTGACCTCCTAGGTTCTTCACCTTCAAATTCGGAATCAAGTTCAGACCAAGAAGAAGAAGAAGAGGTGGCTGCCAATGAGTTCATGGGAGACCTTGATATCCCAACAATTCCAGCATCCCCTTCAAGCATCTTGCTGCCCACCGCAGCTTGAAACTATGAGCTTAAATCTTCTCATCTTAATATGTTGCCTTCCATTTGTGGTTTACCTAATGAAGATCCATTAACCCATATAAAGGATATTTTTAATGCTGTGAGCTCTTTTCCCTTGACAGGTGTGATGGAAGATCAACTTCGAATGAGAGTGTTTCCTCACACTTTGAAAGATAAGGCGAAATATTGGTTGATTTCATTGAAGACTGGTTCACTCATGACTTGGGGAGCCATTCCTACGCAAAAAAACTGACATGCTTAGGGACAAGATCTTACTATTTGCACAACAAGATGATGAGTCATTTTGTGAAGCATGGGAGAGATTCAATTGGCTGCTCAATCAATGTCCTCATCATGGGATTCCATTGAAGCTTCAGATGCATATGTTTTATAAAGGACTAACCCCCTCTAGCCATAATATTGTCACTAATTCTGCAGGTGGTTCTTATAAGACTAAGACTCCCGAAGAAACATATGAACTCTTTGAGGAGATAGCAATGGAGACCCAACACACCGATACATGAGGTAAACGTATTGCTGGTGGTTCTAATGATTCTTCCAGTGTGCAGATTTCCAAATTGGAACAAAAGCTAGATGCCCTCCTTGCATTGAACTCAAGAAACCCTTCGAAGGAAGTGTGTAGCATCTGGGAAACTCATGATCATCCTACCATTTCTTGTCCCCTTGGGGCTGCATATCCAGAATTTGTGCAAGAGCAAGCTAAGTTGGTGAATTCCTACAACCGAGGTCCAATAAATCATCCATATTCTCAAAGTTATAATCCAGTTTGGAGGAATCATCCAAACTTTTCATGGAGGAATACACAGAATCAAGTGAATCCCCCTTCACTCCAAAGGCCACAACAATCATCATCGTTGGAGGATATAGTGAAGCAAATAGCAATCAACCAATCCAATTTCCAGCAAACTACACAAGCTGCCATCTCCAAGTTGGAAGTCCAATTTGGCCAGATAGCTACTGAAATAGCTCAAAGAGAACTCGGGAAATGGCCAAGCCAAACCGTGATCAATCCAAAACCAAGAAGCCAAGGCCATTCATGTGCTCAGATCAGGTAATATTGTTGATAACAAAGTTGGTTCTGATCTATCAAATGATGTTGTGGTTGTAGAGGATGAAGATGAAGAGGAAACCACAGCTGTGGAAGCAGAACAACCCAAAACGTCCCAATCTGCTCCTAAGGCCAAATCTGATTCTCAGGAACCCAATCCATTTTCAATTGCATAAAAGAGATGACAAAATTTGTGCCATCACATCTTCATCAAGATAGATACATCCCACCGCCTCCATATATTCCACCGATTCCATTTCAGGCCGTTTGAAGAAAGCAAATCAAGATAAGGCTTTTAAAGAGATTTATGATATTTTGAGTGAAGTTAATATCAATTTGCCCTTGCTTGATGTTGTTAAACAGATTCCTGCATATGGAAAGTTCATCAAGCACTTGATGACTCACAAGCTCAATTTTGCTCCAAGTGAAGAAGTAAAGCTCAACAATAATGTGAGTGCTGTGTTGCAAAGGAAGCTTTCACCAAAACTAGAAGATCCTGCAGCTTTGACATTCCCATTAACATCGGAGATAAGATGGTTGGAAGAGCCATGTTGGACTTGGGAGCAAGCATCAATGTAATGCCATATTCAGTTTATCAGGAGCTTGGCTTAGAAGGGATAAAGAAAACCTCAATTCGTCTTGAAGTAGCTGATCATTCTATCAAATATCCAAAAGGTATTGTAGAAGATATTTTAGTTCAAGTTAATACACTCATTCTTCCGGCTGATTTTGTAGTGATGGATATGGAGGATAACCCATATGGAGACCGTGTTGATCCCATTCTCCTCGGGCGACCATTCATGGCCACTGCAGACATAGTTATCAAAGTGAAAGATGGCACCCTCTCGTTTTGGGTGAAACTGTTGAATTTAAAGTGTTTGATGTTCTCTCTCAACCTTCTATCACTCTTGATACTTGTTTTTCAATTGATGTTGTGGATCATGAGGTTTCTTCTAAAATTGTGCATAAAAAGTCTAATGATGCTCTAGTAGCAGTCCTAACACAAGAAGAGGAAGATCACTATGAATCAGAGTTCCAAGAAGTGATGGTTGCCTTAGAAGTGTTTCAGCCATACCCACCATCCTTTAGGCCACCACTTGAGCCTCTTGGACCATCCTCCACAAAACTGGAGCCATCCATTGTTACCCCACCAAAGCTAGAACTTAAACCTCTACCCAATCTTCTTCCATTGTTACCTCACCTCATATGAAGAGGACAGCTTAATTGAAGTTCTGAAAGAGCATAAAACAGCCCTTGGATGGACCATAGCAGACATGAAAGGAATTAATCCAAGCATGTGCATGCACCGAATTTTAATGGAAGAAGACAGCAAACCATCTCGTGGTGCACAAAGGAGGCTAAATCCCAATATGAAAGAGGTGGTTAGGGCTGAAGTTTTAAAGCTACTTGATGTGGGGATCATCTACCCAATTTCAGATTCTAAGTGGGTGAGTCCTGTGCAAGTTGTTCCAAAGAAGTCCAGAATCACCGTTGTAAAGAATGAGAAGAATGAGCTAGTTCCAACACAAACTATCACCAGTTAGAGAGTTTGCATTGATTACAGGAAGTTGAACACATCCACAAGAAAATATCATTTTCCCTTGCCTTTTATTGATCAAATGCTTGACCGTTTATCTGGCCATGCTTACTACTATTTTCTTGATGGATTTTCAGGTTATAACCAAATTCCCATTGCTTCGGAAGACCAGGAGAAAATCACGTTCACGTGCCCATTTGGTACGTTTTCTTATAGAAGGATGCCATTTGGTTTGTGCAATGCTCCAGAACTTTCCGAAGATGCATGATGGCAATCTTTTCTGATGTGGTGGAACGATTCATGGAGGTATTTATGGATGATTTTTCAGTTTTTGGATCATCTTTTGATGATTGTCTTCACCACTTGTCTCTAGTGCTTAAAAGATATCAAGAAACAGATCTGATTTTGAATTGGGAGAAGTGTCACTTCATGGTAAGACAAGGAATTTTGCTAGGCCATGTTGTTTCAAGCAAGGGAATTGAAGAACAAGCTTCCCCATGTGATTCATTATGCGAGCCGGACCTTGAATGATGCCCAACTCAATTACTCCACAACAGAGAAGGAGTTGCTTGCTGTGGTTTTGCTTTAGAAAAATTTCGTTCTTATCTTGTTGGTTCTAAAGTAATTGTTTATTCTGACCATGCTGCTCTTAAATACTTGCTCACTAAGAAGGATGCCAAATCACGCTTGATCGATGGATTCTCTTCTTGCAAGAGTTCGATTTGGAGATTCGAGACAAGAAGAGATGTGAAAATTTGGTGGCTGACCTTGAGCAGAATTGTGGTTGAAGAGCAAGGAGAAGCTGTACTACCCTTGAATGAGACTTTCCCGGATGAACAACTATATGTTGCCCAAGTCAAAGAGCCATGGTATGCTGATTTTGTTAATTATCTTGCTTGTGGTGTTCTTAGAAATGATCTAACTTATCAGGCCAAAAAGAAGTTCTTTTCCATGGTGAAACATTATGTCTGGGATGAACCTTTCTTATTCAAGCATTGCCCACATCAACTCATTAGAAGATGTGTTCCATAAGAAGAACAAGAAAGCATCCTTAGGCATAGACACGAATTGGCTTGTGGATGTCACTTTGGAGCTAAGAAAACAGCATTTCAAATTTTGCAATCAGGTTTCTTTTGGCCTACTCTATTCAAAGACACATTTAATTTTTGTGTTAAGTGTGACAGGTGTCAAAGGATGGAAACATAAGCCGCAGGAACGAAATGCCATTGAAGAACATACTCTTTGTGGAACTCTTGATGTATGGGGTATTGATTTCATGGGACCATTCCCATCTTCCTTTGGATATACCTACATACTTGTTGTTGTTGATTATTTGTCTAAATGGGTGGAAGCCATAGCCACCAAAACCAATGATCATAAGGTGGTGCTGAAGTTCTGAGGACAATATTTTAAGGTTTGGTACTCAAGTCATTCGTGATGAGGCAGCCATACTGCAACAAGATATTTGAAGCACTCATGAAGAAGTACAACATCACCCACCGAGTCTCTACACCATATCATCCTCAAACTTCTGGTCAAGTAGAAATAAGCAACAGAGAAATGAAGCACATCCTAAAGAATGTGGTGAATAGTACAAGGAAAGATTGGGCTGCCAAGCTCAATGATGTATTATTGGCTTATAGGACTGCATATAAGACTCCCATCGGAATGAGCCATATCGTCTTGTGTTTGGGAAAGCTGTCACTTGCCAATGGAGCTTGAACACAATGCTTTTTGGGCCATCAAGAAGTTGAATTTTGATTTGGACAAGGCCGGCCATGTTAGAAAGTTTCACTCAATGAATTGGAAGAAATTAGACATGAGTCCTATGAGAATGCAAGGCATTACATAGAATAAACCAAGAGTTACCGTGACAGGAACATTCAACGGAAAGAGTTCACCAAAGGTATGTCAGTTCTTTTGTTTAACTCACGCTTATGCGTCTCTTTCCAGGAAAATTGAAGTCTGGGTGGCTTGGCCCATTCACCGTGGTCAATGTTTCTCCCTATGGAGCTGTGGAGATTCAAAACCCTAAAGATGGCTCGACTTTCAAAGTTAATGGACAACGTTTAAAGCCATTCTATGAGGAGTGTCAGTTGGAATTCAAACTGGTCATGTGGTGGATCATCTTCCATTCATACAATCAAGTTAGCTAATCGCATAATGTCTTGCCAAGACATTAACTAAGGCGCTTTTTGGGAGGCAACCCATGTGTTCAAGAATAAGGTGCTTGGTAGCGGTCGACCTAATCGCATCAAGAGGGAGTTTCTCTAATCCTTGGTCTTAAACTTTCCCCTTATTATTTACATGTTCTCACTCATCTTTCTTATGCTTTAACATTGATGACAATGTTCAATTCATGTCTGTGGGTGAGGTTTTCAATTTTTGTTCATTTGTTTTTACAATTTTCGTTCGCTTGTCACTATTTTATTTATTTTTATTTTTATTTTTTATTTTATTCTTATTTTTTTAGAATTTCATACAATCAATGCTATGGAGCTGCCATTGAGATTTTCATATCAGAAATTTTACACTTCACAAAGCTTTTGCTCTTAGAATTCTGGTGGCTAAAGTACCATGCTCAGATTCTTGAAGGAGAATAGTGGAGACTACCCTAGTGAGCCATTTGGAGCCTAATTGCATTCTTGAGAGGGTTTAAAGTGTTTCTATTCCTCATCTCTACTTATTTTCTTCAATTCACTCTAAATGATCTCATTGTTCCATTTTGATTGAATACTAAGGATGATTCTCTTCGCAGATATCAGGTGCGTGCTCTCATTCATGAATGAACTCATTGAAGTGATGCTAGGCTATGTGTGTATAACCATTCTCTGTGCTTTCTTTTACCCTACCCATTTGTGTGTTCCATCAGCTCTCTTGCAGCCAAACACCTCAAGCCTTTTTCTTCTATCACCCTCATAATTCCCATAACCTTGTATCTCAATCTGAGATATTTAACCTATTATAGCCATACTCTATAGCTTATAAATATACCAAGGTGTGCCAAGATAAAGTTTGAAGCAAGGAAGTTGCTGCCACATGCCTAAATGTGAATTGGTGTGAATCTGTGCAATGAAGTTAAAGAAGAAGTAGATCAAGTCAGCAAATAAGAAAGATAAAGAGGAAGTGTTTTGATTTGATCTAAATATGAAATATAAGGTCTATACCATGATGCTATGAAATTGCAGCCATACCATTCTAAATCAATGATACCTTGCAGATCAATGAAGAATGCAACCTTGGTATGTTCTTAAGTTAATCGTGTTCCTTCCAACTCCTCATAATTCCCCTAACCTTAGCCTTTCATTACAACCTTGTGAAAGACCTAGCTGATCTTTGAGGATGTATTCATGAGTGCTGGTATGTATGTGGCGTGAGAAATAACTAACGCACAAATTAAACCCTATAATTTATGCAATCATAGTACGAGTAAGTAGGGATCGTTCTATTCCGGGGATTAGGAGGGATGCTAATCAACACAAATTAGACTTATTAAATTGGAAACTAAGTTAAGGGAACAATGATTGGGGGGAAATTGGATGATTTAGAATAAAGTAAAACTGACAGCAGCAAACAACTAAGTTGTGAATGAAATATGGATTAAGGGATAGCTAGAGGATTCTTCTCCACACATGGAACATATGCACACAAATCGATCTCCAGTTACTCTTTCTATAAAGTATGAACGACAAAGCCCCAAATTAATTGTGAATGCACTAATTAACTCTCAGATTTTCCTAAGTTCATTGAATTGGACTCAGCGACGCAATCAAATTATCCTTATCAAGTTCCCTATATGAACAGCATGATAGAGATACATATCAAAGATCATTAAGTTCTATGAAAATCATAAGCCTTGACAAGACAATTGTAACTATGAAAAGCATGATACTCCTGCCAAGAATTTACTTAACGCAATCATGACTAGTGACTTTCACTACTTATGAATATAAGTTCATAACGATTAGGTGAAATTCCCTTATATTCTAGCATCAAATCCCTGCATACAAACTAAGTATGCATCCTTAATAAACATGCAAGAATAAGTTCTCAATAAAACAGAAAAGTAAATCACATTCATACTTTATGAAACCATAACTGGAAGTAATCAATTCATGTAAAACATATGTCCATGGCTTCGAATTCACCTCTAACTAAGAAGAAATTCAGTTACACATGTTCATAATAATTGAAAAGCAATCTAGAATAAACATTTGAACTAATCAAGGGAAGAACTCTGAAAAACCCAATGGATGCAGCAGGTTCCGGCACCAAGTTCTTCTTCTCCCTTTCTCCTTTCTTGCTACGGCACCAAAAGAACTCCCTTCTCCTGCGGCAACCCCTCCTTTATATATGTGGTAGATCTAGGGTAAAAGGGCCCAGCAGAAACCCACGAAATTAGGGTTTTATTTGGCAGATTTCTTTAGGCATTATAGGGCCCAATAGAAACCCACGAAATTAGGGTTTTTAGGTTTCCTAATATGAAATTAATCCCCCCCTTTTCCAGCTGGAATTTAGGTCGAATAGGATTAGGATAAGGTAAAATAAAATAAAATCAGTTAGGGTTTTTACTTCCCAGAAGCTGATTCTTGAATTAATTTCCCCATCTTTTTAGCACATTCCTAGCCTATTCGAACTTCAAAAACGTCCATCCATCTTGGCCCATGCATATGCTATCCATTCCAAGTCCAAAACTGCTCTAAAATGCTCCAAAATGCCCTTTCTTGCCAATCTTGCCATTTGGACCTACAATAGTACGAAAATAAGCTAAATCACTCTAATAAATGGGAATTAACTAAGTAAATGCAAAGAAATAAGATAGCAAAGTCGCATAAATATGCTCCTATCAAATTCCCCCACACTTAGCTTCTGCTAGTCCCTAGCAGAACAAAGAAAACAAAACAAAACCTAAACCTTCCAACAATTGCCTCAGGGATTTCCAATGAAACATGACATGTTAAAAATCACTACTCACACAGATTTGAGCTATCCTTACCCTCGAGCTCATACTTAATCACAGTAAACACTCACTAGCTCACATTTAATCAATTAAAACAACATTTGAAAGTGGTAACATGCCTTAGAGAATTCACTCAATTCCTCACCCGATATACTCTCTATTTTCACACAGATTTTCTGACTACACTCCCTATACTAAGTATATGTGAGAAGATTGATGTAAATGTGTAGACTAGCACTCACATATGTTATAACAAAGAAAGCACTTTCTGGAATTATTAATACGAACGTGTATATGATCTCATGAATAGAATGCTACTACTTAGAAGCGAGAACCAGGGATTCCATAAGCTCATACCAATTTCAAACTCCACATATTGAAACACATAACAATCAAGATAGAAGTCTAAGGGTTGTATTGGGGCTAAGGTATTGGCTAACAAAGAAAGGTTGAGGATAAATAAATGGGAGATTTATACAACTTTAGGGTCAGATTCACATATCCCTTCTTCTTCTTTTTTCTCTCTTTTTTTGTTTTTTTTTTTTTTTTTTTTTTTTTGAACAACACTAATCCAAAGGAACAAATCCTTCCCCCACACTTGTTTTTTTTTTTTTTTTCTGCAAATCGTAAATCAAAAGGAATTCCCAACAAGTCATGCTTGACTATTCTTTAAGAACAAGGGTATGGATATTCTTATACTAGGCTTGGTAGGGATAATTGCAAGCTAACAAAGAAAATAAGCTAAATAAGGCTTCAAAAGGGTTAAACCTACAATGCATATGCAAGGGATAAGGCTTTTTGGCTCTAATGGTAACTAAACAACTTCATCTTGTTATTTGTTACGCAATCAATTTGATGCTTTGAATGGAACGGGCATGAGTTCTAGTATTTGGAACTAAAGAGATGAAAAAGCATTCTAAGTAGCAACCAAGCAAAGAAATAATGAGATCATGCAACGACTTTAGAAAACAAGAATATCAAGATTAATAACTCTCCAAACAAAGAACAGGCTCAAGTCTCTCAGGGTTGTAGCGTTAGTTTGAGTTCCTTCCTTCCAGCATGTTACAAAAACAGATGATCTTTTTTTTTTTTTTTTTTGGTGTGTGATTACATGTGAATTCGTAATTGACAACTATAACTAAGTATTAACCAAAGAGCATATCGGACTTCCACCCATGTTTGTAACTTTCTTTAAAAGTCATGCAATTAAAAACCAAATCCTCATCATTGTGTTGGAAGGTACCTAAGACACAAACAAACAACAAAAACGACTCTTGACTCTTTTGGTTTTTTTTTTAAAAATTTTAAATAAAGCACGAAAACACTTTTTAAAACAGTGAATAACAACATTAGTAGTGATAGGTGGTGAATTTTGAAAATAAATCACGAAAAGCACTCTGTTTACCCCCCCACACTTAAACTAAACATTGTCCTCAATGTTTCAAAAGAAAACTTTAAACAAGAAAGCAATGAGAGACAACTAGCAAACAAGACAATCATAGCAAAGTAAAAATAATAAAGAGAAGAGTAAAAGAGAGCAAATCTGGTTGTAGAGCCCGGAGATTCCGTTGTCTTTCTATTTGAACACATGGGTTGCCTCCCAAGAAGCACTTGCTTTAACGTCTTCCAGCCGGACGGTACCTCCCTTTAAGCTTCACTAGGGCCAATGGCATGGAGGGGTACATCCTCCACTACATGCTCCTCAAAAGACTCATAGTATGGCTTCAAACGGTGTCCATTCACTTTGAATTCATGTCCTGTCTTAAAACTTTGAATTTGGACTGCACCATAGGGAAAAACATTAGTAACAACAAAAGGACCAATCCATTTAGAACGCAACTTACCCGGAAACAAACGAAGGCGAGAGTTGAAAAGTAACACTTTCTGCCCCACAGAAAACGTTTTACTACGAATCATCTTGTCATGGGCAGCCTTTGTTTTCTCCTTGTAAATATGAGCGTTCTCATAAGCTTCAGTCCGAATTTCCTCAAGCTCATTCAATTGCAATTTCCTATGAAGTCCAGCGGCATCAATGTTCATGTTGAAAGTCTTGACTGCCCAATGTGCACGATGCTCCAACTCAACTGGAAGATGGCATGGTTTCCCATAAATGAGCCGAAA
Organism: Prunus mume; assembly: GCF_029339155.1. Taxonomy (NCBI): domain Eukaryota; kingdom Viridiplantae; phylum Streptophyta; class Magnoliopsida; order Rosales; family Rosaceae; genus Prunus; species Prunus mume. The sequence continues at coordinate 23,448,746 of NC_142703.1, read as the reverse complement.
GGAGACATTCCAATTGGTGTTTTGTAGGCAGTACGATATGCCCACAATGCATCATTCAAACGCAAGCTCCAATCCTTTCGAGTTGGTCCAACTGTCTTTTCCAAGATCTGCTTGATTTCCGGTTGGAAACTTCGGCTTGACATCCACTTGTTTGGGGATGATAAGGTGTTGAAACCTTATGCGTGACATTATACTTCTTAAGTAGTGCCTCTATGGTCCGATTACAAAAGTGAGAGCCCCCATCAACTTATAAGTACTCGTGGCATTCCAAATCTTGCAAATATGTTAGTTTTAATAAAATCTGCAACCACTTTGGAATCATTGGTACGGGTGGCTTTTGCTTCCACCCATTTTGAAACATAATCCACAGCAAGTAGGATATAATTAAAACCATGTGAAGAAGGAAAAGGGCCCATGAAATCAATACCCCAAACATCAAAAATCTCAACAGAAAAGATAGGGGTTTGTGGCATTTGATCTTTTGCACCTATATTGCCCGTTCTTTGACAACGATCACAAGTCATACAAAAAATTCTAGCATCCTTAAAGATAGTGGGCCAATAAAATCCACATTCTAAAACCTTAAGTGCTGTGCGTTGTGTACCAAAGTGACCCCACATGCATAAGTGTGAAGGTTAAGATTGAATTAAACTCGAGAATCATGCACACATCTACGAATAATTTGATCAGGGCAATATTTCCACAAATAAGGGTCATCCCACACATAAAACCGTGCAATTTTTTTAAGTTTATCGCGTTGGTGCCTAGTTATGGTGCTTGGAACTTGTTTAGACACAATATAATTCACAATATCAGCATACCATGGCTCACTTACCTCAATGGTCAGCAATTGTTCATCTAGGAATGCCTCTGGAATAGGTAGAAGGTCTTCTTCATGTACCAAACGGCTCAAGTGGTCAGCCACTACATTTTCACATCCTCTTTTGTCCCTAATTTCCACGTCAAACTCCTGAAGAAGAAGCATCCAGCGAATAAGCCTTGGTTTGGCTTCTTTCTTTGTGAGTAAGTACTTCAAAGCTGCATGGTCAGAGTAAATTATAACTTTAGTACAAAGTAAATAAGAACGAAACTTATCTAAAGCAAACACAACAGCAAGAAGTTCTTTTTGGTGGTGGAGTAATTCAATTGAGCATCATTCAAGGTTCGGGATGCGTAGTAGATGACGTGTGGCTTCTTGTCCTTCCGTTGTCCCAAAACAGCCCCTAAAGCATAATCTGATGCATCACACATAAGCTCGAACGGAAGGCTCCAATCTGGTGGAACAATGATAGGTGCTGAAGTTAACAATTCTTTGAGGTGATTGAACGCCTTCTCACATTCGTCATCGAACACAAACGGCACATCCTTTTGTAGAAGTCGGCACAAGGGTGTTGAAATCTTCGAGAAATCTTTGATAAAACGTCTATAGAATCCTGCATGTCCAAGGAAAGAACGAACCTCTCTCACCGAAGTGGGAGAGGGTAAGTGGCGTACAAGACCTATTTTTGATTTATCAACTTCAATTCCCTTTTCTGAAACTATATGTCCTAAAACTATGCCTTGTTTTACCATGAAGTGACATTTTTCCCAATTTAAAACAAGGTTGGTTTCAATGCAACGTTTTAATATCAATGTGAGATTAGTTAAACATCCATCAAAAGAGTTCACCAAAGACACTAAAATCATCCATGAAAACCTCAATAATCTTCTCAACGAAATCGGAAAAGATACTTACCATGCATCTTTGAAAGGTGGCTGGTGCATTACATAAACCAAATGGCATTCGTCGATAAGCAAAAGTACCAAGCGGACAAGTAAAAGTAGTCTTTTCTTGGTCATCTGGGGCTATAACAATCTGATTATATCCCGAATAGCCATCAAGAAAGCAATAAAAAGAATGACCGGCTAACCTTTCAAGCATTTGATCAATGAACGGCAAAGGGAAGTGATCTTTCCTTGTGGTGGCGTTGAGCTTCCTATAATCAATGCAAACTCTCCAACCTGTTTGGATACGAGTGGGGACAAGTTCATTCTCTTCATTTTTTACCACAGGTGACTCCTGATTTCTTTGGTACAACTTGAACCGGTGAAACCCAACGACTATCCGAAATTGGGTAAATGACCCCACAATCAAGAAGCTTAATGATCTCCTTTTTCACAACTTCCATCATTGGAGGGTTGAGTCGGCGTTGAGCCTCTCGAGTTGGTTTAGCCCCCTCCTCTAGAAGTATGCGATGCATGCATGTTGTAGGACTAAGTCCCTTGATGTCGGCTAAAGTCCATCCAATAGCTGTTTTGTACTCTTGCAACACCCGAACTAGTTTTTCCTCCTCCACTGCCGTGAGTGATGAAGAGATTATGACAGGCAAAGTCTCTTTATCTCCCAAGAAGACATACTTCAAATGATTCGGTAACGGTTTAAGCTCGAGAGTGGGTGCACTGAATCACCGAAGGTAACAACTTGTTAGTAGAAGCGGGAATTGGGATTGGGATTGGAGACTTACCAACATATTGTGGCAGTGACTCAAGGGCAGCCACCATCTCGCCAATTTCTTCATGATTAGGTTCGGCCCCATTTTTGATGAGTTCAATTCCCTGAACAATGGTGGTTTCAAGGACATCCCTATCCAGGGATTCGAGATATTCCTGCGCCAAAGAATCAAATGCATCAATAGAGAAACAAAGTGATCATCAATAGGGTACCTTATAGCTTCAGAAATATTGAAATCAATGATATTGCCATCAAATTCCATTGTCAACGTCCCCTTGAACACATCGATCTTGGTTCGGGCTGTTTTCATAAAAGGTCGTCCAAGTAAGATTGGCAATGGTGTAGAATGGGCCGAATCCTCCATCTCAAGCACATAAAAATCTGCTGGAAATATCAAGTGGTTAACCTGCACCAAAACATCTTCCAAAACTCCTTTCGGATATGCATTAGAACGATCGGCTAATTGAATTATAACGCCATCATTTTTAAGCTCTCCTAAGTTCATAGATGCATAAATAGAGTATGGCATGACATTAATGGAAGCACCTAAATCTAACATGGCATGTTCAAACTTGGTGTTACCAATAACACAAGGGATTGTGAAACTACCTGGATCTTTGCATTTAGGTGGCAGTTTTCGTTGCAAAATTATGCGGAAACATTCTCACTTACCCTTACCACTTCTTTGTTTGAAATCCTCCTCCTTGTTGTACAAAGCTCTTTCAAGAATTTAGCATATCTTGGAACTTGCTTTATTGCGTCAAGAAGTGGGATATTGACTTGTACCTTCCTGAAAGTCTCTAAGATGTCTTTTTCATTCTCTTCTTTCTTAGATTGCATAAACCTGCGAGGGAAAGGCACATTTGGTGGGATAGGGTTAGAATGAGTTGAATTTGGAACAACCTTACCTGAGTTTGGTTGTGTAGGAGCTTTGGGGGACTGCAGCAAGGGTTGTTCCTCCCTTGCCGTGGCTTTGTCCACCTCCTTCTCTTTGAGCAGCAGCTTTTCGTTCTCTTTTGGGCTTTGTTTGGACATTTTGGGATTGGTTCCAATCTCTTTACCACTCCTCAAGATGATAGCTTTAGCCGTTTCAAAACCTCCTTTTGGATTGACAATGGTTGAGCTAGGTAGTTTGCCTTCTTCTCTAAACTGTCCCATGAACTCCGCCATCTGCCCAATTTGCTTCTTCACTTCGCTCATCTCTTTGGCTTGATTTTGTAAACCCTGAGTCAAAGAAGTTAGTACTTTAAGCATTTGATCATTATCCAATGGCGAACCTGAATTTGATTGGGCGGTTTGTGGTTGAGGCTGTGGTGGTGCGAGCGGCCTTTGATAGAGCCACAGAGGTGGCTGTCTATATCCGCCTTGTTGTTGTTGAGGCTCCCTCCACTTCAAATTTGGATGATCTCTCCAGCCCGGATTGTAGGTGTTTGAAAACGGGTCATACCTAGGTTGATTTTGGCCTTGATAACCTACGGCATTGGCACTTTCCCATCCCCCATTCTCTATTAATTGAGGACATTGATCAGTGGGGTGTCCATGCATAGAGCACACGCTACAAGTGGCTGCTTTGCACTTTGGATCCTTCAACAACCTGCGAAATAAGAGTAGAGAGATTAGCCATTTGAGATTGAAGTTCCGAAATAGCACTTACCTCATTAACCGGACTTGGCCGTGTATGATCTCTCCCTCCAACTCCTTCGTATTGTTGTGCATTCAAAGCTCGGTTTGCTATTAAGATCTTCACAGCAACTGGTGTTTTGTCAACCAAAGCACCTCCCGCTGAAGCATCAAGCATTTGTCTCTCCAGTGGAAGTAGTCCTTCATAGAAATATTGAATTAAAAGCTCTTCCTTCATTTGATGTTGTGGGCAGGATGCAACTAACGTCTTAAAACGCTCATAGTACCCTGGAAAGGATTCTCCCGGGCCTTGTTGAATTCCACTAATTTTCTTCCTCAAAAGAATGACTCTTGAAGTTGGGAAGAATTTCTCTAAGAATGCTTTCTTCATACTTTCCCAAGAAGTGACGGTTCCAGGTGCTAGTTCATAGAGCCAATCTTTAGCCTTGTCCATAAGAGAGAATGGGAAGGCTTTCATCTTCAAAATATTCCCATCCACGTTAATGGGTGTCATACTTGAACATACTACTTCAAATTCCTTCAAATGCTTGTTTGGATCTTCCATGGACAGCCCATGGTATTTGGGAATGTGATGTAGCAAACTTGACTTCAATTCAAACTCATCGGTCTTACCTGCAGCTGCCCTAGGGTATTGAATGCAAAGAGGGACTGCAGTGTCCAATCCTGAGGCTGAAAGTTCCTTGATTGTTCGATTGTCTACAGCCATGTCTTGTTCCTCTTCCAAGTCCGTTTCAGCTTCAGATTCAGGTTCGGAACTAGAACTAGAGGGATTGAGTTCTGGCTGCTTCCTCTTCCTTCTCAAAGTTCGTTCGAAATCGTCGTCAAAGTCCAATATATGCGCACGAGCAGGGTGTGAACTTCGAGTCATAAACTAGTACCTAAAACAAAGAAAACAAAACAAAACAAAATCAGAAACACAAGAAAAACGAAAACAAAAGGAAGATTAGCAATTTTGCTAATCCCCGGCAACGGCGCCAAAATTTGGTGAGAGAAATAACTAACGCACAAATTAAACCCTATAATTTATGCAATCGTAGTACGAGTAAGTAGGGATCGTTCTATTCCGGGGATTAGGAGGGATGCTAATCAACACAAATTAGACTTATTAAATTGGAAACTAAGTTAAGGGAACAATGATTGGGGGGAAATTGGATGATTTAGAATAAAGTAAAACTGACAGCAGCAAACAACTAAGTTGTGAATGAAATATGGATTAAGGGATAGCTAGAGGATTCTTCTCCACACATGGAACATATGCACACAAATCGATCTCCAGTTACTCTTTCTATAAAGTATGAACGACAAAGCCCCAAATTAATTGTGAATGCACTAATTAACTCTCAGATTTTCCTAAGTTCATTGAATTGGACTCGTGACGCAATCAAATTATCCTTATCAAGTTCCCTATATGAACAACATGATAGAGATACATATCAAAGATCATTAAGTTCTATGAAAATCATAAGCCTTGACAAGACAATTGTAACTATGAAAAGCATGATACTCCTGCCAAGAATTTACTTAACGCAATCATGACTAGTGACTTTCACTACTTATGAATATAAGTTCATAACGATTAGGTGAAATTCCCTTATATTCTAGCATCAAATCCTGCATACAAATTAAGTATGCATCCTTAATAAACATGCAAAAATAAGTTCTCAATAAAACAGAAAAGTAAATCACATTCATACTTTATGAAACCATAGCTGGAAGTAATCAATTCATGTAAAACATATGTCCATGGCTTCGAATTCACCTCTAACTAAGAAGAAATTCAGTTACACATGTTCATAATAATTGAAAAGCAATCTAGAATAAACATTTGAACTAATCAAGGGAAGAACTCTGAAAAACCCAATGGATGCAGCAGGTTCCGGCACCAAGTTCTTCTTCTCCCTTTCTCCTTTCTTGCTACGGCACCAAAAGAACTCCCTTCTCCTGCGGCAACCCCTCCTTTATATATGTGGTAGATCTAGGGTAAAGGGCCCAGTGAAACCCACTAAATTAGGGTTTTATTTGGCAGATTTCTTTAGGCATTATAGGGCCCAATAGAAACCCACGAAATTAGGGTTTTTAGGTTTCCTAATATGAAATTAATCCCCCCCTTTTCCAGCTGGAATTTAGGTCGAATAGGATTAGGATAAGGTAAAATAAAATAAAATCAGTTAGGGTTTTTACTTCCCAGAAGCTGATTCTTGAATTAATTTCCCCATCTTTTTAGCACATTCCTAGCCTATTCGAACTTCAAAAACGTCCATCCATCTTGGCCCATGCATATGCTATCCATTCCAAGTCCAAAACTGCTCTAAAATGCTCCAAAATGCCCTTTCTTGCCAATCTTGCTATTTGGACCTACAATAGTACGAAAATAAGCTAAATCACTCTAATAAATGGGAATTAACTAAGTAAATGCAAAGAAATAAGATAGCAAAGTCGCATAAATATGCTCCTATCAGTATGTGTGTATCTCTATTCTTAGTATTTGATTCCCTTCATGAGATCTAACCAAATATTTTGCTTCTATTTCATATACTCATTTGTGCTTGTTTGAGTGAATAAAACCATAGGTTCTGAGTGATTGAGTGCTATATGTGAGAATTAGAGTTGAAGCATGTTCTTCCTTCAAGATTTGAGTATGTTTACTTTGAAGCCGTGAAGACGTTAAGGCCGAAAGACGAAAGACGTTAAGGCCGAATTCACCACATATTATTTGGGCCAATCCAAGTTGGACGAAAGACGTTAAGGCCGAAATGAGTTGCTAACTCAGTCTGCTCGTTTTTGCACCATTTTGCATCTTTTCTTATCCAAAGGCACCATTGCTACCTAAGGCCCAATGAACTGAATGATAGACAGAAAAGGGATTAAAACCATAAGTTTGACTCAATAACATAACCAAATCATAAGCTAGAAGGGTACAAAATGATATGCAATTGTGAAGTGATCAAATACCCCCAGACCTAGATTTTGCTAGTCCTCGAGCAAAACAAAAGAAAACAAAGTTAAAAAATAAAACAAGAAGTTAACTAAACCACTTCTGCAGGTAACTCGATTGCATTGAGCGTATGCAACAAGCCTTTAAACCTCTAGGCATCCCTAGTAGGAGGAGTTGTGTCTCCTAAGGGTTTAATGAAACGATACCCTAACAAACGCTTTCTTGACTCTACAAAACAAAAGGTTAGAAAACTAACTTTGAAAACAACTAATGAAAATGAAAGAAAACTTTAATTATACCTCCAACACCATAGACTTGCCAAGATAGATGATCAATAAGTGTGTAAAGTGGAAGCTATAGCTCAAAGGCACACGGCTTCAAAATAAACATACTCAAATCTTGATGGAAGAACATGCTTCAACTCTAATTCTCACATATAGCACTCAATCACTCAGAACCTATGATTTTATTCTCTCAAACAAACATAAGTGAGTATATGAAATAGAAGCACAATATTTGGTTAGATCTCATGAAGGGAATCAAATACTAAGAATAGAGATACACACATACATACCAGCACCCATGAATACATCCTCAAAGATCAGCTAGGTCTTTCACAAGGTTGTAATGAAAGGCTAAGGTTAGGGGAATTATGAGGAGTTGGAAGGAACACGATTAACTTAAGAACATAGCAAGGTTGCATTCTTCATTGATCTGCAAGGTATCATTGATTTAGAATGGTATGGCTGCAACTTCATAGCATCATGGTATAGACCTTATATTTAACATTTAGATCAAATCGAAACACTTTCTCTTTATCTTCCTTATTTGCTGACTTGATCTACTTCTTCTTTAACTTCATTGCACAGATTCACACCAATGTACATTTAGGCATGTGGCAGCAGCTTCCTTGCTTCAAACTTTATCTTGGCACACCTTGGTATATTTCTAAGCTATAGAGTATGGCTATAATAGGTTAAATATCTCAGATTGAGATACAAGGGTGATAGAAGAAAAAGGCTTGAAGTGTTTGGCTGCAAGAGAGCTGATGGAACACACGAATGGGTATGGTGAAAAGAAAGCACAGAGAATGGTTATACACACATAGCCTAGCATGAATGAGAGCATGCACCTGATATCTGCAAAGAGAATCGTCCTTAGTATTCAATCAAAATGGAACAATGAGATCATTTAGAGTGAATTGAAGAAAATAAGTAGAGATGAGGAATAGAAACACTTTAAACCCTCTCAAGAATGCAATTAGGCTCGAAATGGCTCACTAGGGTAGTCTCCACTATTCTCCTTCAAGAATCTGAGCATGGTACTTTAGCCACCAGAATTCTAAGAGCAAAAGCTTTGTGAAGTGTAAAATTTCTGATATGAAAATCTCAATGGCAGCTCCATAGCATTGATTGTATGAAATTCTAAAAAAATAAGAATAAAATAAAAATTTTAAATTAAAAAAAAAATTAGTGACAAGCAAACGAAAATTGTAAACACAAATGAACAAAAATTGAAAACCTCCCCCCCAGACCTGAATTGAACATTGTCCTCAATGTTAAAGCATAAGAAAGATGAGTGAGAACATGTAAATAATAAGGGGAAAGTTTAAGACCACGGATTAGAGAAACTCCCGCTTGATGCGATTAGGTCGATTGCTACCAAGCACCTTATTCTTCAACACATGGGTTGCCTCCCAAGAAGCGCCTTAGTTAATGTCTTGGCAAGACATTATGCGATTAGCTAACTTGATTGTACGAATGGAAGATGATCCACCACATGACCAGTTTGAATTCCAACTGACACTCCCTCATAGAATGGCTTTAAACATTGTCCATTTACTTTGAAAGTCGAGCCATCTTTAGGGTTTTGAATCTCCACAGCTCCATAGGGAGAAACATTGACCATGGTGAATGGGCCAAGCCACCTAGACTTCAATTTTCCTGGAAAGAGACGCAAACGTGAGTTAAACAAAAGAACTGACATACCTTTGGTGAACTCTTTCCGTTGAATGTTCCTGTCATGGTAACTCTTGGTTCGTTCTTTGTAAAGCCTTGCATTCTCGTTGGACTCATGTCTAATTTCTTCCAATTCATTGAGCTGAAACTTTGTAACATGGCCGGCCTTGTCCAGATCAAAATTCAACTTCTTGATGGCCCAAAAAGCATTGTGTTCAAGCTCCATTAGCAAGTGACAGCTTTCCCAAACACAAGACGATAAGGGCTCATTCGATGGGAGTCTTATATGCAGTCCTATAAGCCCATAATGCATCATTGAGCTTGGCAGCCCAATCTTTCCTTGTACTATTCACCACCTTCTCTAGGATGTGCTTAATTTCTCTGTTGCTTATTTCTACTTGACCAGAAGTTTGAGGATGATATGGTGTAGAGACTCGGTGGGTGATGTTGTACTTCTTCATGAGTGCTTCAAATGGCTTGTTGCAGAAGTGGCTGCCTCCATCACTAATGACAGCCCTTGGAGTACCAAACGTTGCGAAAATATTGTCCCTCGGGAACTTCAGCACCACCTTATGATCATTGGTTTTGGTGGCTATGGCTTCCACCCATTTAGACAAATAATCAACAGCAACAAGTATGTAGGTATATCCAAAGGAAGATGGGAATGGTCCCATGAAATCAATACCCCATACATCGAAGAGTTCCACAAAGAGTATGTTCTTCAATGGCATTTCGTTCCTGCGGCTTATGTTTCCCATCCTTTGACACCTGTCACACTTAACACAAAAATTAAATGCATCTTTGAATAGAGTAGGCCAAAAGAAACCTGATTGCAAAATTTGAAGTGCTGTTTTCTTAGCTCCAAAGTGACATCCACAAGCCAATTCATGGCTATGCCTAAGGATGCTTTCTTGTTCTTCTTCTGGAACACATCTTCTAATGAGTTGATGTGGACAATGCTTGAATAGGAAAGGTTCATCCCAGACATGATGTTTCACCATGGAAAAGAACTTCTTTTTGTCCTGATAAGTTAGATCATTTCTAAGAACACCACAAGCAAGATAATTAACAAAATCAGCATACCATGGCTCTTTGACTTGGGCAACATATAGTTGTTCATCTAGGAAAGTCTCGTTCAAGGGTAGTACAGCTTCTCCTTGCTCTTCAACCACAATTCTGCTCAAATGGTCGGCCACTAGATTTTCACATCCCTTCTTGTCTCGAATCTCCAAATCGAACTCTTGCAGCAAGAGAATCCATCTGATCAAGCGTGGTTTGGCGTCCGTCTTAGTGAGCAAGTATCTAAGAGCAGCATGGTCAGAATAAAAATTACTTTAGAATCAACAAGGTAAGAACGAAATTTTCTAAAGCGAAAACCACAGCAAGCAACTCCTCTATTGTGGAGTAATTGAGTTGGGCATCATTCAAGGTCCGGCTCGCATTATGAATCACATGGGGAAGCTTGTTCTTCTTTTGACCTAGAACTGCACCAATAGCAAAGTCAGAGGCATCACACATTATTTCAAATGGTAAAGACCAATCTGGAGCTATGATAATAGGGGCTGAAGTTAGCTCTTTCTTCAAGGTCGTAAAAGCTTCCATGCAAGTTTCGTCAAACTCAAAAACAGCATCCTTAGCAAGGAGATTACACAATGGTCTTGAAATGCTTGAAATTTTTTTGATGAACCTTCAATAGTATCCGGCGTGGCCCAGAAAGTTTCTAACTCTTTTAACAGAGGAATGGGGTGGTAGATTTGAAATGATATTTATCTTGGCTTTGTCCACTTCAATTCCCTTGCTTGAAACAACATGGCCTAGCACAATTCCTTGTCTTACCATGAAGTGACACTTCTCCCAATTCAAAATCAGATTTGTTTCCTGACATATTTTAAGCACTAGAGACAAGTGGTGAAGACAATCATCAAAAGATGAACCAAACACTGAAAAATCATCCATAAATACCTCCATGTATCGTTCCACCATATCAGAAAGGATTGCCATCATGCATCTTTGGAAAGTTGCTAGAGCATTGTACAAACCAAATGGCATCCTTCTATAAGCAAACGTACCAAATGGACATGTGAACGTGGTTTTCTCCTGGTCTTCCGGAGCAATGGGAATTCGATTATAACCTGAAAATCCATCAAGAAAAGCGGTAGTAAGCATGGCCGGATAAGCGGTCAAGCATTTGATCAATGAAAGGCAAGGGAAAATGATCTTTTCTCGTGGATGTGTTCAACTTCCTATAATCAATGCAAACTCTCCAACTGGTGATAGTTCGTGTTGGAACTAGCTCATTCTTCTCATTCTTTACAACGGTGATTCCGGACTTCTTTGGAACAACTTGCATAGGACTCACCCACTTAGAATCTGAAATTGGGTAGATGATCCCCACATCAAGTAGCTTTAAAACTTCAGCCCTAACCACCTCTTTCATGTTGGGATTTAGCCTTCTTTGTGCATCACGAGATGGTTTGCTGTCTTCTTCCATTAAAATTCAGTGCATGCACATGCTTGGACTAATTCCTTTGATATCTGCTATGGTCCATCTAAGGGCTGTTTTATGCTCTTTCAGAACTTCAATTAATCTGTCCTCTTCATGTGAGGTGAGACCTGCAGCAATTGTAACAGGGAGAGTTTCATTAGCACCCAAATAAGTATGTTTAAGATGATTGGGTAGAGGTTTAAGTTCTAGCTTTGGGGGGGTAACAATGGATGGCTCCAATTTTGTGGAGGACAGTCCAAGAGGCTCCAGAGGTGGCCTAAAGGATGGTGGGTATGGCTGAAACACTTCTAAGGCAGCCATCACTTCTTGGAACTCTGATTCATAGAGATCTTCCTCTTCTTGTGTTAGGACCGCTTCTAGAGCATCATTGGACTTTTTCTGCACAATTTTAGAAGAAACCTCATGATCCACAACATCAATTGAAAAACAAGTATCAAGAGTGATAGAAGGTTGAGAGAGAGCATCAAACACTTTAAATTCAACAGTTTCACCCAAAACAGTCATGGAGAAGGTGCCATCTTTCACTTTGATGATTGTGCCTGCAATGGCCATGAATGGTCGCCCGAGGAGAATGGGATCAACACGGTCTCCATATGGGTTATCCTCCATATCCATCACTACAAAATCAGCCGGAAGAATGAGTGTATTAACTTGAACTAAAATATCTTCTACAATACCTTTTGGATATTTGATAGAATGATCAGCTAGTTCAAGACGAATTGAGGTTTTCTTTATCCCTTCTAAGCCAAGCTCTGATAAACTGAATATGGCATTACATTGATGCTTGCTCCCAAGTCCAACATGGCTCTTCCAACCGTCTTATCTCCGATGTTAATGGGAATGTCAAAGATGCCAGGATCTTCTAGTTTTGGTGAAAGCTTCCTTTGCAACACAGCACTCACATTCTTGTTGAGCTTTACTTCTTCACATGGAGCAAAATTGAGCTTGTGAGCATCAAGTGTTTGATGAACTTTCCATATGCAGGAATCTGTTTAACAACATCAAGCAAGGACAAATTTATATTAACTTTACTCAAAATATCATAAATCTCTTTAAAAGCCTTATCTTGATTTGCTTTCTTCAAACGGCCTGGAAATGGAATCGGTGGAATATATGGAGGAGGTTGGATGTATCTATCTTGATGAAGATGTGATGGCACAAATTTTTCATCTCTTTTATGCAATTGAAATGGATTGGGTTCACGAGAATCAGATTTGGCCTTAGGAGCAGATTGGGACGTTTTGGGTTGTTCCCCTTCCATAGCTGTGGTTTCCTCTTCATCTTCATCCTCTACAACCACAACATCATTTGATAGATCAGAACCAACTTTGTTATCAACAATCTTACCTGATCTGAGCACATGAACGGCCTTGGCTTCTTGGTTTTGGATTGATCACGGTTTAACAGCCATTTCGGAGTTCTCTTTGAGCTATTTCGGTAGCTATCTGGCCTAATTGGACTTCCAACTTGGAGATGGCGGCTTGTGTAGTTTGCTGGAAATTGGATTGGTGGATTGCCATTTGCTTCACTATATCCTCCAACAATGATGATTGTTGTGGCCTTTGGAGTGAAGGGGGATTTGCTTGATTCTGTGTATTCCTCCATGAAAAGTTTGGATGATTCCTCCAACCTGGATTATAACTTTGAGAATATGGATCATTTATTGGACCTCGGTTGTAGGAATTCACCAACTTAGCTTGCTCTTGCACAAATTCTGGATATGCAGCCCCAAGGGGACAAGAAATGGTAGGATGATCATGAGTTTCACAGATGTTACACACTTCCTTTGAATCTTGAGTTCAATGCAAGGAGGACATCTAGCTTTTGTTCCAATTTGGAAATCTGCATACTGGAATAATCATTAGAACCACCAACAATACGTTTACCTCTTGTATCAGTGTGTTGGGTCTCCATCGCTATCTCCTCAAAGAGTTCATATGTTTCTTCGGGAGTCTTAGTCTTATAAGAACCACCTGCAAAATTAGTGACAATATTATGGCTAGAGGGGGTTAGTCCTTTATAAAACATACGCATCTGAAGCTTCAATGGAATCCCATGATGAGGACATTGATTGAGCAGCCCATTGAATCTCTCCCATGTTTCACAAAACGACTCATCATCTTCTTTGTGCAAATAGTAAGATCTTGTCCCTAAGCATGTCGGTTTTTTGCGTGGAGAAGTATTTCTCCAAGAACTTCTTTTGAATGGCTCCCCAAGTCGTGAGTGAACCAGTCTTCAATGCATTCAACCAATATTTCGCCTTATCTTTCAAAGTGTAAGGAAACACTCTCATTCGAAGTTAATCTTCCATCACACCTGTCAAGGGAAAAGAGCTCACAGCATTAAAAATATCCTTTATATGGGTTAATGGATCTTCATTAGGTAAACCATAAAAGGAAGGCAACATATTAAGATGAGAAGATTTAAGCTCATAGTTTCGAGCTGCGGTGGGCAGCAAGATGCTTGAAGGGGATGCTGGAATTGTTGGGATATCAAAGTCTCCCATGAACTCATTGGCAGCCATCTGTTCTTCTTCTTCTTGGTCTGAACTTGATTCGAATTTGAAGGTGAAGAACACAGGGAGGTCGTGTGGATAGCAAGACCTTCAAATGTGGCAATGGCTTGCTCTTTCGCAGTTGCCAACTCTCTTTCTAGATGATTCTGAATTTCAGAGATCACCCGGTTTGGTTGCAAAGATGGTCCTATGTTCAAAGATCTCGAACATTGGAATGAAGACCTCACTTGTTCAAGTAAGGGATTTCTAGACATAAACTACCTGAAACAGAAAATAACTTGAGTTAATTAGTACTACTAAAAGAATATTATAACCTTGGGCACATAACCAGGGAAGAACTTTCATTCAGTCTCAACATGCGCCAAAATTTGTTGTTAAAATGTTAACTAGCAATTATACGGGCCAATTTGTAATATAGCAAGACAAGTGCAGTCGTACCCACAGTGAGAAGTTAAAATTAGTTATGTACTTAGATTACCAAATTCAAGAAAGTAGGAGGTTAAGTCTAAAATAGAATTTAAAGCAAGAGTGATTGTAATTGTTGAACAAATGAGGCAAAATAAAATTTCAAACAAAAGCAAAGTGAGCGAACGTAACAAAGAGTGTTTTTGTGGGCTGGAAAACAGATTGGGAGACTAGGGCATTCGATTCACCATAACAATTCAATTACAGGTTATAAGGAGTCAAGTGACAAGTCTAATTCGGATTCAAAGATTGATTCTAGCTAAAGTATGATTAGGCCATGGTGTCTGGTCCTGACCTTGTGTCCCTAATTCCCTGACTTGATCATTTGTTGTCTAACCTAAATTAAGCATTAGGAACTCATTAAGCATAGAAGAACAATTTAAACAACCAAGCATGTATCTAATCCCTGTTGTCGAATGTCCATACATACTTTTCTTATTCATAGTTCAATTCGAATCAAAGCATGGTGTCTACTCTTGATTCAAACCAAGATAGCTAATATTCAAGTTCTAATTGTGATCAATCATCCAAACAAGCATATTAACTGATAAGCAGAATGAATAAGAACATGAATCATGAATCAAACTTGAAACTCAAAACTTCAATTTATAAATCCAAAATATTCATGTTAGGTTACATCGAAGTCCTAGTTATGAATTTAGCTACTCATAATGGAAATGAAACTTAAACAGAAATGAGAAAACATAATGAATGCAATAAGAGTGGAAAAACCCATTTCTGAAGTTACTTGTGGTGTCCAAGGCTTCTCCAAGTGCTTCTCCACGTCTAATGCTGCTCCAAGAGCTTCCTCACATCTAGAGTATGGCAACTAAAGAGGTGATTTGGGATGAGTTTGGGTGAGTGGTGATGGCAGAGAAAGAGGAAATTCATAGGGAAATGGAAGGGAGGCTTGTTGGAGCTGTTTTGGTGATTTTAGGCTGAATGGAGTGTTTGGTGAAGGATGGGAGTGTCAGAGGATGGCTGAAGTGAATTTTAGGCTGAATCGAGTGACTCCCTTTGAATGAGTGTACATCTCTCTATTTATAGAGTGCAATTTCATGCTCCCCTTTGGCTGAGGAAGCACACCCATTCCTAGCTATTCCCAATTGCCTGAGCTGCCCATTAGGTTCCCATGCTGCTTTGTCTCCCATGTGTGGCTGATTTGATGTGTAGCCCATGCCTCTAGGAATGTCAGCTGCCCATCCTTCTGAGTTTCCATGCTGTCTTGTCTCCCATGTGTGGCTGATTTGTGGGCCCACGAATTGAGTCAATGTAATCAATTGATACACTTGAGTATTTTTAAGATCAGAATCTCATCTTTCCATGCTGTCTTGTCTCCCATGGGAGAAAGACTTTAAGGACGAAATGAGTTGCTAACTCAGTCTGCTCGTTTTTGCACCATTTTGCATCTTTTCTTATCCAAAGCCACCATTGCTACCTATGGCCCAATGAACTGAATGATAAACAGAAAAGGGATTAAAACCACAAGTTTGACTCAATAACATAACCAAATCATAAGCTAGAAGGGTACAAAATGATATGCAATTGTGAACGGATCAAGAACGAACTTCCTACTGAACCTGAATTGTCCGATTTCATGGACCAATCGATATCGGATTGAGTCCAAAACTTAGGGAACATCATAATATGGTGGGAGGAGTCATTTTGGTTGGTTTTGAGTGGAATCCAATGGCTAAAACTATGTAGTACACAAACCACTCCATTTTAGAACGAACTTCCTATGAACCTGAATTGTCAGATTTCATGGACCAATCGATATCGGATTGAGTTCTAAACATGGGGAATATCATAATATGGTGGGAGGAGTTATCTGGTGGGTTTTGGTGAAATCCAATCACTAGAACTACGGAATACACCAACCACTCCATTTCAGATCGAACTTCCTATGAACACAATTGTCGATTTCAGGACCAATAGATATCGGATTGAGTCCAAAACTTGGGGAATATCATAATATGGAGGGAGGAGTCATTTAGTGGGTTTTCAGTGAAATCCAATCTATAGAGCTACGGAATACCCCAACCACTCCATTTGGATCGAACTTCCTACTGAACCTGAATTGTCCAATTTCATGGACCAATCGATATCGGATTGAGTCCAAAACTTAGGGAACATCATAGTATGGTGGGAGGATTCCTTTGGTGTGTTTCGAGTGAAATCCAATTTCTAGAACTATGGAATATACCAACCACTCCATTTCAGAATGAACTTTCTACTGAACCTGAATTGTCCGATTTCATGGACCAATCGATATCGGATTGAGTCGAAAACTTGGGGAACATCATAATATAAAGGGAGGAGTCATTTGGTGTGTTTTGAGTGAAATCCAGTGTCAAGAATTATGGAATACACCAACCACTCCATTTCAGAACGAACTTCCTACGAACCTGAATTGTTCGATTTCATGGACCAATAAATATCGGATTCAGTCCAAAACGTGGGGAACATCATAAGATGGTGGGAGGAGTCATTTTGTGGGTTTTGAGTGAAATTCAATCTCTAGAACTATAGAATACACAAACCATTCCATTTCAGAACGAACTTCCTACGAACCTAAATTGTCCGATTTCATGGACCAATCGATATCGGATTGGGTCCAAAACTTGGGGAACATCATAATATGGTGGGTGGAGTCATTTGGTTGGTGTTGAGTGTAATCCACTTGCCAAAACTATGCAATACCCCAACCACTCCATTTCAGAACGAACTTCCTACGAATTTGAATTGTCAGATTTCATGGAGCAATAGATATCAGATTGAGTCCAAAACTTTGGGAATATCATAATATGGTGGGAGGAGTCATTTAGTGGGTTTTCTATGAAATCCAATCTCTAGAGCTACGGAATACCCCAACCGCTCCATATCAGATCGAACTTCCTACGAACCTGAATTGTCCGATTTCATGGACCAATCGATATCGGATTGAGTCCAAAACTTAGGGAAGCTCATAGTATGGTGGGAGGAGTCATTTGGTGTGTTTTGAGTGAAATCCAATGTCTAGAATTGCGGAATACACCAATCACTCCATTTCAGAACGAACTTCCTACGAACCTGAATTGTCCGATTTCATGGACCAATAAATATCGGATTGAGTCCAAAACGTGGGGAACATCATAATATGATGGGAGGAGTCATTTGGTGGGTTTTGAGTGAAATCCAATCTTTAGAACTATGGAATACACCAACCACTCCATTTCCGAACGAATTTCCCACCAACCTAGATTGTCCGATTTGTGGACCAATCGATATCGGATTCGGTCCATAAATTCAGAACACCATAATACGGTGGGAGGAGTCCTTTGGTATGTTTTGAGCGAAATCCAATGTCCAGAATTATGGAATACACCTACCAGTCCATTTGAGCGAACTTCCTATGAACTGAATTGTCCGATTTCAAGGACCAATCGATAACGGATTGAGTCAAAAACTTGGGAACAGCATAACATGGTGGGAGGAGTCATTTGGTTCATTTTGAGTGGAATCCAATGCCTAAAACTAAGCAATACACCAACCACTCCATTTGAGCAGACTTCCTACTGAACGTGAATTGTCAGATTTCATGGAACACTTCATATTGGATTGAGTCCAAAACTTGGGGAACATCATAATATGGTGGGAGGAGTCATTTGGTGGGTTTTGAGTGGAATCCAATGGATAAAACTATGCAATACACCAACCACTCCATTTCAGATCGAACTTCTTACGAACTTGAATTGTCAGATTTCATGGACCAATCGATATCAGATTGAGTCCAAAACTTAGGGAACATCATAATATGGTGGGACGAGTCATTTGTTTGGTTTTGAGTGGAATCCAATGGCTAAAACTATGCAATACACCAACCACTCCATTTCAGGAAGAACTTCCAACGAACCTGAATTGTCCGATTTCTTGGACCAATCGATATCGGATTGAGTCCAAAACTTAGGGAACATCATAGTATGGTGGGAGGAGTCCTTTGGTGTGTTTTGAGTGAAATCCAATGTCTAGAACTATGGAATACACCAACCACTCCATTTTAGAACGAACTTCCTACGAACCTGAATTGCCCGATTTCATGGACCAATCGATATGGGATTGAGTCAAAAACTTGGCGAACATCATAATATAGTGGGAGGAGTCATTTGGTGTGTTTTGAGTGAAATCCGATGTCAAGAACTAAGGAATACACCAACCACTCCATTTCAGAACGAACTCCCTACGAACCTGTATTGTCCGATTTCATGGGCCAATAAATATCGGATTGAGTCCAAAACGTGGGGAACATCGTAATATGATGGGAGGAGTCATTTGTTGGGTTTTGAGTGAAATCCAATCTCTAGAACTATGGAATACACCGACCACTCCATTTCTGAACTAATTTCCCACCAACATGGATTGTCCGATTTCATGGACCAATCGATATCGGATTGGATATAAAAATTGGGGAACACCATAATACGGTGGGAGGAGTCCTTTGGTATGTTTCGAGTGAAAAAAATGTCTAGAACTATGGAATACACCTACCACTCCATTTCAGAACGAACTTCCTATGAACCTGAATTGTCCGATTTCAAGGACCAATCGATATCGGATTGAGTCGAAAACTTGGGGAACAGCATAATATGGTGGGAGGTGTCATTTGGTTCAGTTTGAGTGGAATCCAATGCCTAAAACTATGCAATAAACCAACCACTCCATTTCAGAACTAACTTCCTACGAACGTGAATTGTCCGATTTCATGGAAAACTTGATATCGGATTGAGTCCAAAACTTGAACATCATAATATGGTGGGAGGAGTCATTTCGTTGGTTTTTAGCGGAATCCAATGGATAAAACTGTGCAACACACCAACCACTCCATTTGAATGAACTTCTTACGAACTGAATTGTCCGATTTCATGGACCAATCGATATCGGATTGGGTCCAAAAATTAGGGAACACCATAATGCGGTGGGAGGAGTCCTTTGGTATGTTTCGAGTGAAATCCAATGTCTAGAACTATGGAATACACCAACCACTCCATTTCAGAATGAACTTCCTCGAACCTGAATTGTCCGATTTAGTGGACGATCGATATCGGATTGGGTCCAAAAATTAGGGAACACCATAATGCGGTGGGAGGAGTCCTTTGGTAAGTTTCGAGTGAAATCAATGTCTAGAACTATGGAATTCACCAACCACTCCATTTCAGAACGAACTTCCTCTGAACTTGATTGTCGAATTCAAGGACCAATCGATATCGGTTGAGTCGAAAACTTGGGGAACAGCATAACTTGGTGGGAAGAGTGATTTGGTTCGTTTTGAGTGGAATCCAATTCCTAAAACTATGCAATACACCAACCACTCCATTTCAGGACGAACTTCCAACGAACGTGAATTGTCTGATTTCATGGAACACTTGATATCAAATTGAGTCCAAAACTTGGGGAACATCATAATATGGTGGGAGGAGTCATTTGGTTGGTTTTGAGTGGAATCCAATGGCTAAAACTATGCAATACACCAACCACTCCATTTCAGAACGAACTTCCTACGAACCATAATTGTCTAATTTCATTGACCAATCGATATCGGATTGAGTCCAAAACTTAGGGAACATCATAATCTGGTGGGAGGAGTCCTTTGGTGCGTTTTGAGTGAAATCAATCTCTAGAACTATGGAATACACCAACCACTCCATTTAAGAATGACCTTCCTACGAACTGAGTTGTCAGATTTCATGGACCAATCGATATCGGATTGAGTCCAAAACTTGGGAACATCATAATATGGTGGGAGGAGTCATTTGGTAGGTTTTGAGTGGATTCCAATGGCTAAAACTATGCAATACATCAACCACTCCATTTCAGAATGAACTTCCTACGAACCTAAATTGTCAGATTTCATTGACCAATCGATATCAGATTGAGTCCAAAGCTTGGGGAATATCATAATATGGTGGGGGAGTCATTGGGTGGGTTTTGGTGAAATCCAATCTCTAGAACTATGGAATACACCAACCACTCCATTTCAGCGACCTTCCTACGAACCTGAATTGTCCGATTTCATGGACCAATCGATATCGGATTGAGTCCAAAACTTAGGGAACATCATAGTATGGTGGAAGGAGTCCTTTGGTGGGATTTGAGTGAAATCCAATGTCTAGAACTAAGGAATACACCAACCACTCCATTTGAGCGAACTTCCTACGAACTGAATTGTCCGATTTCATGGACCAATAAATATCGGATTGAGTCCAAAACGTGGGGAACATCATAATATGATGGGAGGAGTCATTTGATGGGTTTTGAGTGAAATCCAATCTCTAGAACTATGGAATACACCAACCACTCAATTTCAAGCAATTTCCCTGGAGATTGTCCGATTTCATGGACCAATCGATATCGGATTGGGTCCAAAAATTAGGGAACACCATAAGACTGTGGGAGGAGTCCTTTGGTATGTTTTGAGTGAAATCCAATGTCTAGAATTATGGAATACACCTCCACTCCATTTCAGAACGAACTTCCTCTGAACCTGAATTGTCCGATTTCAAGGACCAATCGATATTGGATTGAGTCGAAAACTTGAGGAACAACATAACATGGTAGGAGGAGTCATTTGGTTCATTTTGAGTGGAATCCAATGTCTAAAACTAAGCAATACACCAACCACTCTATTTCAGAACGAACTTTCAACGAACGTGAATTGTCGATTTCATGGAACACTTGATATCGGATTGAGTCCAAAACTTGGGGAACATCATAATACGGTGGGAGGAGTCATTTGGTTGGTTTTGAGTGGAATTCAATGGATAAAACTATGCAATACACCAACCACTCCATTTCAGAACGAACTTCCTACGAACCTGAATTGTCCGATTTCATGGACCAATAAATATCGGATTGAGTCCAAAACGTGGGGAACATCATAATATGGTGAGAGGAGTCATTTTGTGGGTTTTGAGTGAAATCCAATCTCTAGAATTACGTAATACACCAACCACTCCATTTCAGAACGAACTTCCTACGAACCTGAATTGTCCGATTTCATGGACCAATAAATATCGGATTGAGTCCAAAACTTGGGGAACATCATAACATGGTGGGAGGAGTCATTTTGTGGGTTTTGAGTGAAATCCAATCTCTAAATTACGTAATACACCAACCACTCCATTTCAAAAGCGAACATCCTACGAACCTAAATTGTCCGATTTCATGGACCAATAAATATCGGATTGAGTCCAAAACGTGGGGAACATCATAATATGGTGGGAGGAGTCATTTTGTGGGTTTTGAGTGAAATCCAATCTCTAGAATTACGTAATACACCAACCACTTCATTTCAAAACAAACTTCCTCTGAACTGAATTGTCGATTTATGGACAATCGATATCGAATGAGTCCAAAACTTGGGAACATCATAATATGGTGGGAGGAGTCATTTGGCTGGTTTTGAGTGGAATCAATGGCTAAACATGCAATACACCAACCACTCCATTTGAGCAGACTTACTACAAACTCAATTGTCGATTTTGTGGACCAATGGATATCAATTGAGTCAAAACTTGGGAATATCATAATATGGTGGGAGGAGTCATTTAGTGGGTTTTGTGAAATCCAATCCTTAGAACTATGGAATACCCAACCACTCCATTTCAGATCGAACTTCCTCTGAACTGAATTGTCCGATTTCATGGACCAATCGATATCGGATTGAGTCCAAAACTTAGGGAACATCATAGTATGGTGGGAGGAGTCATTTGGGGTGTTTTGAGTGAAATCCAATGTCTAGAACTAAGGAATACACCAACCACTCCATTTGAGAACGAACTTCCTAAGAACCTGAATTGTCCGATTTCATGGACCAATAAATATCGGATTGAGTACAAAACGTGGGGAACATCATAATATGATGGGGGGAGTCATTTGATGGGTTTTGAGTGAAATCAATCTCTAGAACTATGGAATACACCAACCACTCCAATTTCGAGCAATTTCCCACAAACTAGATTGTCGATTTATGGATCAATCGATATCGGATTAGGTCCAAAATTAGGGAACACCATAATATGGTGGGAGAAGTCCTTTGGTATGTTATAAGTGAAATCAATGTCTAGAATTATGGAATACACCTACCACTCCATTCAGCGAACTTCCTACGAACCTGAATTGTCCGATTTCATGGACGAATCGATTTCGGATTGAGTCAAAAACTTGGGGAACAGCATAACATGGTGGGAGGAGTCATTTGGTTCATTTTGAGTGGAATCCAATCTCTAGAACTACGGAATACACCAACCACTCCATTTGAGCGAACTTCCTACGAACTGATTGTCCGATTTGATGGTCCAATAAATATCGGATTGAGTCCAAAACGTGGGGAACATCATAAGATGGTGGGAGGAGTCATTTTGTGGGTTTTGAGTGAAATCCAATCTCTAGAACTACGGAATACACCAACCACTCCATTTGAACGAACTTCCTACGAACCTGAATTGTCCGATTTCATGGACCAATCAATATTGGATTGGGTCCAAAACTTGGGGAATATCATAATATGTTGGGTGGAATCATTTGGTTGGTGTTAAGTGTAATCCACTCGCTAAAACTATGCAATACACTAACCACTCCATTTGAGCAATTTCCTACGAACCTGAATTGTCAGATTTCATGGACCAATTGATATCGGATTGGGTCCAAAAATTGGGGAACACCATAATACGGTGGGAGGAGTCCTTTGGTATGTTATGAGTGAAATCCAATGTCTAGAATTATGGAATACACCTACCACTCCATTCTGAGCGAACTTCCCACGAACTGAATTGTCCGATTTCAAGGACCAATCGATATCGGATTGAGTCGAAAACTTGGGGAATAGCATAACATGGTGGGAGGAGTCATTTGGTTCATTTTGAGTGGAATCCAATCTCTAGAGCTAAGGAATACCCCAACCGCTCCATTTCGGATCGAACTTCCTACGAACCTGAATTGTCGATTTCAAGGACCAATCGATATCGGATTGACTCGAAAACTTGGGTAACAGCAACATGGTGGGAGGTGTCTTTTGGTTCATTTTGAGTGGAATCCAATGCCTAAAACTAAGCAATACACCAACCACTCCATTTCAGAACGAACTTGCTCTGACGTGAATTGTCCGATTTCATGGAACACTTGATATCGGATTGAGTCCAAAACTTGGGGAACATCATAATATGGTGGGAGGAGTCATTTGGTGGGTTTTGAGTGGAATCCAATGGATAAAACTATGCAATACTCCAACCACTCGATTCCAGAACGAACTTCGTACGAACCTAAATTGTCAGATTTCATGGACCAATCGATATCAGATTCAGTCCAAAACTTGGGGAACATCATAATATGGTGGGACGAGTCATTTGGCTGGTTTTGAGTGGCATCCAATGGCTAAAACTATGCAATACATCAACCACTCCATTTCAGGAAGAACTTCCTGAACGTGAATTGTCCGATTTCATGGACCAATCAATATCGGATTGAGTCCAAAACTTAGGGAACATAATAGTATGATGGGACGTGTCCTTTGTTGTGTTTTGAGTGGAATCCAATGTCTATAATTATGGAATACACCAACCACTCCATTTCAGAACGAACTTCCTACGAACCTGAATTGTCCGATTTCATGGTCCAATAAATATCGGATTGAGTCCAAAACGTGGGGAACAACATAAGATGGTGGGAGGAGTCATTTTGTGGGTTTTGAGTGAAATCCAATCTCTAGAACTATGGAATACACCAACCACTCCATTTCAGAAAGAACTTCCTACGAACCTGAATTGGCCGATTTCATGGACCAATCGATATCGGATTGGGTCCAAAACTTGGGGAATATCATAATATGGTGTGTGGAATCATTTGGTTGGTGTTGAGTGTAATCCACTCGCCGAAACTATGCAATACACCAACCACTCCATTTCAGAACGAATTTCCTACTGAACTGGATTGTCCGATTTCATGGTCCAATAAATATCGGATTGAGTCCAAAACGTGAGGAACATCATAAGATGGTGGGAGGAGTCATTTTGTGGGTTTTGAGTGAAATCCAATCTATAGAATTATGGAATACACCAACCACTCCATTTGAGCAGAACTTCCTCTGAACCTGGAATTGTCAATTTCTTGGACCAATCGATATCGGATTGAGTCCAACACTTAGGGAACATCATAGTATGGTGGGAGGAGTCCTTTGGTGTGTTTTGAGTGAAATTCAATCTCTAGAACTATGGAATACACCAACCACTCCATTTCAGAACGAACTTCCTACGAACCTGAATTGTCCGATTTCATGGACCAATTGAGACAGGATTGAGTCAAAACCTTGGAGAACATCATAATATAGTGGGAGGAGTCATTTGGTGTGTTTTGAGTGAAATCCAATGTCTATAACTGAGGAATACACCAACCACTCCATTTGAGAAGTCCCTACGAACCTGAATTCTCCGATTTCATGGACCAACAAATATCGGATTGAGTCCCAAACTTGGGGAACATCATAATGTGGTGGGAGGAGTCATTTGGTTGGTTTTGAGTGGAATCCAATGGATATAACTGTGCAATGCACCAACCACCCCATTTCAGAATGAACTTCCTACGAACCTGCATTGTCCGATTTCGTGGACCAATCGATATCAGATTGGGTCCAAAATTTAGGAACACCATAATACGGTGGGAGGAGTGCTTTGGTATGTTTAGTGAAATACAATGTCTAGAACTATGGAATACACCAATCACTCCATTTCAGAACGAACTTCCTCTGAACCTGAATTGTCTAATTTCAAGGAGCAATCGATATCGGATTGAGTCGAAAACATGGAGAACAACATAACATGGTGGGAGGAGTGATTTGGTTCGTTTTGAGTGGAATCCAATGCCTAAAACTATGCAATAAACCAACCACTCCATTTCAGAATGAACTTCCTACGAACGTGAATTGTCCGATTTCATGGAACACTTGATATCGGATTGAGTCCAAAACTTGGGGAACATCATAATATGGTGGGAGGAGTCATTTGGTTGGTTTTGAGTGGAATCCAATGGATAAAACTATGCAATACACCAACCACTCTATTTCAGAGCGAACTTCCTACTGAACCGGAATTGTAAGATTTCATGGACCAATCGATAGCAGATTGAGTCCAAAACGTTTGGAACATCATAATATGGTGGGAGGAGTCATTTGGTTCGTTCTGAGTGGAATCCGATGGCTAAAACTATGCAATACACCAACCTCTGCATTTCAGAACGAACTTCCTATGAACCTGAATTGTTAGATTTCATGGACCAATCGATATCGGATTGAGTCCAAAACTTGGGGAATATCATAATATGGTGGGAGTAGTCATTTGATGGGTTTTCAGTGAAATCCAATCTTTAGAACTACTGAATACACCAACCACTCCATTTCAGAACGACCTTCCTATGAACCCGAATTGTCCGATTTCATGGACCAATCGATATCGAATTGAGTCGACAACTTAGGGAACATCATAATATAATGGGAGGACTCATTTGGTGTGTTTTGAGTGAAATCCAATGACTAGAACTTCCTACAAACCTGAATTGTCCGATTTCATGGACCAATAAATATCGGATTGAGTCCAAAACTTAGGGAACATCATAATATGGTGGGAGGAGTTATTTGGTTGGTTTTGAGGGGAATCCAATGGACAAAACTATGCAATATACCAACCACTCCATTTCAGAACGAACTTCCTTGAACCTGAATTGTCAGATTTCATGGACCAATCAATATAGGATTGGGTCCAAAACTTGGGGAACATCATAATGTGATGGGACGAGTAATTTTGTTGGTTTTGAATGGAATCCAATAGCTAAAACTATGCAATACACCAACCACCCCATTTCAGAAAGAACTTCCTACGAACCTGAATTGTCCGATTTCATGGACCAATCGATATCGGATTGAGTTCAAAACTTAGGGAACATCATAATAGGGTGGGAGGAGTCCTTTGGTGTGTTTTGAGTGAAATCCAACGTCTAGAACTATGGAATACACCAACCACTCCATTTCAAAACGAACTTCTTACGAACCTAAATTGTCCGATTTCATGGACCAATAAATATCGGATTGAGTCCAAAACGTGGGGAACATCATAATATGGTGGGAGGAGTCCTTTGGTATGTTTTGAGTGAAATCCGATATCTAGAACTATGGAATACACCAACCACTCCATTTCAGAACGAACTTGCTGCGAACTTGAGTTGTCCGATTTCATGGAACAATCGATATTGGAATGGGTCCAAAACTTGGGGAACATGATAATATGGTGGGACGAGTCATTTGGTTGGTTTTGAGTGGAATCCAATGGCTAAAACTATGCAATACCCCAACCACTCCATTTCAGAAAGAACTTCCTACGAACCTGAATTGTCCGATTTCATGGACCAATCGATATCGGATTGAGTCCAAAACTTAGGGAACATCATAGTGTGGTGGGAGGAGTGATTTGGTGGGCTTTCAGTAAAATCCAATCTTTAGAACTACGGAATACACAGCCACTCCATTTACGATCGAACTTCCTCTGAACTGATTGCCGATTTCATAGACCAAGCGATGTCAGTTGTGTCCAAAACTTAGGAACATGACAATCTGTGGGAGGAGTTTTTGGTGTGTTTTGAGTGAAATCCGATGTCGAGAACTATGGAATACACCAACCACTCCATTTGAGCGAACTTCCTACAAAAGCTGAATTGTCCGATTTCATGGACCAATCGATATCGGATTGAGTCGAAAACTTTGGGAACATCATAATATAGTGGGAGGAGTCATTTGGGATGTTTTGAGTGAAATCAATGTGTAGAACTATGGAATACACCAATTGCTCCATTTGAGCGAACCGTGCAGAACAGAAATGTCGATTTCGTGGACCAATCAATATCAGATTGAGTCCGAAGCGTGGGGAACATCATAACATGGTGGGAGGAGTCATTTTGTCGGTTTCGAGTGAAATCCAATCTCTGGAACTATGGAATACACCAGCCACTCCATTTTAGAACGAACTTCCTACGAACTTGAATTGTCCGATTTCATGGACCAATCGATATCGGATTGAGTCCGAAGCGTGGGGAACATCATAACATGGGGATGAGTCATTTATTGGGTTTTGAGTGAAATCCAATCTCTGGAACTATGCAATAGACCAACCACTCCATTTCGAGCGAACCGTGCAGACACAAATGTCCGATTTCGTGGACCAATCAATATTCAGATTGAGTCGAGCGTGGGAACATCATAACATGGTGGGAGGAGTCATTTTGTCGGTTTCGAGTGAAATCAATCTCGGAACTATGCAATAGACCAACCACTCCATTTGAGCGAACTTCCTCTGAACTGGTATCCGATTTCATGGACCAATCGATATCGGATTGAGTCGAAAACTTCGGAAACATCATAATATGGTGGGAGGAGTCGTTTGGTTCGTTTTGAGTGCAATCCAATGGCTAAAACTATGCAATACACCAACCATTCCATTTCAGAACGAACTTCCTATGAACCTGAATTGTTAGATTTCATGGATCAGTCGATATCGGATTGAGTCCAAAACTTGGGGAATATCATAATATGGTGGGAGGAGTCATTTGGTGGGTTTTAGTGAAATTCAATCTTTAGAACTACGGAATCGCCAACCACTCCATTTGGATCGAACTCCCTGAACTGGATTGTCAATTTCATGGACGGTCGATACCGGATTGAGTCAAAATTTAGGGAACATCATAATACGGGGAGGAGTTCTTTGGCGTGTTTTGAGTGAAATCAATGTCTAGAACTGTGGAATACACCAACCACTCCATTTGAGCAGAACTTCCTCTGAACTGAATTGTCCGATTTCATGGACCAATCGATATCGGATTGAGTCCAAAACTTGGGGAATATCATAATATATTGGGACGAGTCATTTGGTGTGTTTTGAGTGAAATCCAATGTCTAGAACTATGCAATACACCAACCACTAAATTTCAGAACGAACTTCCTACGAACTGAATTGTCCGATTTCATGGACCAATCGATATCGGATTGAGTCGAAAACATGGGGAACATGATAATATAGTGGGAGAAGTCATTTGGTGTGTTTTATGTGAAATCCAGTGTCTAGAAATATGGATTACCCCAAACGCCCCATTTCAGAACAGACTTCGTCGAACTGAATTCTCCGATTTCATTGAACAATCGATATCGGATTGAGTCCAAAACTTGGGGAACAGCATAATACGGTGGGAGGAGTCCTCTGGTTCATTTTGAGTGGAATCCAATAAATAAAACTATAAAATACACCAACCGCTCCATTTCAGCGAACTTCCTCCGAAGCGTGAATTGTCCGATTTCATGGACCAATCTATATCGAATTGAGTCCAAAACTTGGGGAATATCATAATATAGTGGGAAGAGTCATTTGGTGGGTTTTCTGTGAAATCCAATCTTTAGAACTACGGAATACACCAACCACTACATTTCGGATCGAACTCCTACGAACTGAATTGTCGATTTCATGGACAGTCGATCGGATTGAGTCCAAAACTTAGGAAACATGATAATACGGTGGGAGTAGTCCTTTGGTGTGTCTTGAGTGAAATCCAATGTCTAGAACTGTGGAATACACCAACCACACCATTTGAGCGAACTTCCTCTGAACTGAATTGTCGATTTCATGGAACAATCGATATCAGGTTTAGTCGAAAACTTGGGGAACGTCATAATATGGTGGGAGGAGTCGTTTGGTTGGCTTTGAGTGGAATCCAATGGCTAAAACTATGCAATACACCAACCACTGCATTTCATAACGAACTTCCCATAAACCTGAATTGTCATATTTCATAGACCAATCGACATTGGATTGAGTCCCAAACTTGGCGAACATCATAATATGGTGGGAGGAGTCATTTTGTTCGTTTTGAGTGGAATCCAATGGCTAAAACTATGCAATACACCAACCACTCCATTTCAGAAAGAAATTCCTAAGAACCTGAATTGTCAGATTTCATGGACCAATCGATATCGGATTGAGTTCAAAACCAGGGGAATATCATAATATGGTGGGAAGAGTCATTTGGTGGGTTTTCAGGGAAATCCAATCTTTAGAACTACGGAATACACCAACCACTCCATTTCAAATCGAACTCCTAGGAACCTTAAATATCGATTTCATGGGTGGTCGATCTTGGATTGAGTCCAAAACTTAGGGAACATCATAATACGGTGGGGGGGAGTCCTTTGGTGTGTTTTGAGTGAAATCAATGTCTAGAACTGTGGAATACACCAACCACTCCATTTGAGCGAACTTCCTCACGAATTTGAATTGTATCGATTTCGTGGACCAATCAATATCGGATTGAGTCCAAAAGCGTGGGAATATCATAACATGGTGGGAGCAGTCGTTTGGTGAGTTTTGAGTGAAATCAATCTCTAGAACTATGGAATACACCAACCACTCCATTCCAGCGAACTTCTCGACTGGGAATTGTCCGATTTCATGGACCAATCGATATCGGATTGAGTCCAAAACGTATCATAACATGGTGGGAGGAGTCATTTGGTGGGTTTTCAGTGAAATCCAATCACTATAACTACGGAACACACAAACGACTCCATTTCAGATCAAACTTCCTACAATCCTGAATTGTCCGATTTCGTGTACCAATCGACATCAGATTGAGTCCAAAACTTAGGGAACATCATAATACGGTGGGAGGAGTCCTTTGGTGTGTTTGAAGAGAAATCAAATGTCTTGAACTATGGAAAGGAGTCATTTTGTCTTGAGTCCGAAGCGTGGGGAACATCATAACATGGTGGGAGGAGTCATTTTGTGGGTTTCGAGTGAAATCCAATCTCTGGAACTATGGAATACACCAACCACTCCATTTTAGAACGAACTTCCTACGAACTTGAATTGTCCGATTTCATGGACCAATCGATATCGGATTGAGTCCGAAGCGTGGGGAACATCATAACATGGGGGATGAGTCATTTATTGGGTTTTGAGTGAAATCCAATCTGTAGAACTATGTAATAGACTAACCACCCCATTTCAGAATGAACTTCCTATGAACCTGAATTGTCAGATTTCATGGACCAATCGTTATCAGATTGAGTCCAAAACTTGGGGAACATCATAATATGGCAGGAGGGGTCATTTTTGGATATTCCGTGAAATCCAATGTAATAACCCAAACCCAAAATTAATTTTTAATTATTAATTTATTTGAGAAAAAGACTAAAATACCCCTAGAATATTTTATTAGTTTAAAAGTTGACTTTTTGACCAGGAAGGAATTTGGGGATTTTAGCTGTACCTTTGCGTAGAGCGCGACGAAATGAGTTCTTAGACATGTAATGGACTCAAATCGGAATTGTAACGAAGGAGTTACGATCAAAAGAAGTTGATGGCATAACCAGTTAATATTTTGAAGTTCAGATTTTATAAACCCGAGTTTTCTTCTCCTCATCCAGTGCGACCAGCCGACTTTGGGAGCTGTTTTCTCTCAGCTCCGACCTCCGATTCAGGCAATACTAGTGCCAAAGGAACCATCAAACTCCCCTCTTCCAACCCCAACCCTTCGCCGCCTCGATCCGCCGCCATCGTCGCCGGAAACAGCCAAAGCAGGCGGTGCTGGACGAGTTTTTGGACAAAACTTCCAAGCTTTCATTCTCCGTCGTCCGGCCACCAAATCAGACGAGTGAGGTATGGATTTCTAGCTATTTTTCATGCTCTAGCTGCTGGTTGGGTAGGATTTCAGAAATTTCCAGCGTAGATAGCTCAATTTACGAGCTAGGTTTCAACAGATTTTCGGGTCACTGTTTCGGCCACTTCCGGTCAGTTTTTGGGGTAGGTCCAAGAACAAAAGTGGCTCCAAATAGGGTTTTTTACCTAGGATAGGAGTCTTGAGCCGAGATGTTGAGATTTTCTGGCGAAGTGTTATGGCTTTAGGCACCATGGCGGTAGCGTGGGCGGCGCGTGAGCGAGTAGGGTGGAGAATACAGATCAGTCATAGAATGATCTCCTACTCCTCACGAGCACGTAGGATTTCGCGAATCTTAATTCGGATATCGTTTGGACCCCGAACGGGTCTCGCCTCTGTGCGATTTCCGGGTTCAATACGTTTGAACCGTTAGATTGTAGTTCATTCCAAGTATGTTAATCTAGACTTTCCCGAGGATCGTATAGTATTTGACGGATCGTAAGCGAGTCGGATACTCGAATGGTCAGCCCTAAGCAGATTTCATAATGATTCGATTCTGGTCAAAGCAGAGGAAAGAACTTCATTAATGCGACCTCGATTATCGGGCAATTTGGTGATTCGACCCATAGTTACGAGTTGTCGATTTTAAGCGAGTTCGACCGGATCTCAAAGTGGAATTTGGGTCGGTCGTTTCAATTGGTATCAGAGCAGTAGGTTAACTTCCTGTAAACACACACTACATGTGCATCCTTATTTTGAGAATTGTTTGTGACAGTTGCTTCGTTATTTTATTTCATTGGCGTGGGTGAGTAAACAGACACCTAGAAAGATTTGAAAAATTTGTTGAGGTTTTCATATATAAATCATGTTATACATGTTATACATGTTATTGTATATACACACCTATGTCGAGAACTGAGGTTTAGCAAGATGAGTATTTAATTATCTGTTTCTTTATCACCTATTTATATTTGTTCATATAATTCATTGTGTTGTCAGAGTATAAATTTAATATTGGAATGATATGCTAAGCAGAGAGCAATGTGGTTAACCAGCTAGCTAAGTAGTTAATGCATATATTCAGGAGTTGAAAAGGAAGAAATTTAATTTTTGGTTTTCATCAGATTTTGGTATATATAAATATATGTATATATTTATGTATATATGAATATATTTTAAGTTCAGTTGAAAACCAATTTATTGAAAGTTGTGTAAATAGCAGATTATGGTTTTCAAACCCCTTTGTAAGGTACCCCGATTGCCTTGAGGCAGTTATTACCTTACGAGTTTAGGGCGCTGAGCCGTGTGGTAATGTCTGATTAGTTATTTTGCGCCACGAGTTTGGGGGCCTTTGGCCGTGTGGTGCCGATTTGCGGCTTCGGATTGAGAGAGTGTCTCGAGACCGCGATTGCGGATCAGTGACTACGGTCCACTGAATCCTGCGATTTGCGGCTCGGATTGACTTTGTGTCACGAGACACTGCGAGAGTGTGAATATCGAGGTGTGGATCAAATATGGGGGTACACCTAGGTGGAAAGGATTTCAATTTGAGATGCTTTTAAACTAAATTAAGGATTTTATACAGTTATCATTATTTTCTTTCAGCATCACAAGTACTATATGGAAATATGTATATATATATACACATGGTTACTTACGAATTTTTAATGAGTCCAATACAAGAGCTTGTCTATTTTGTTTTAATTAAGTTTGCTTTAATTTACCTTATTTTATTTTATTTAAGTTGCTGATATTCATCTTTTTATTATTAAATATGGTATTAAGCAGCTCAAGTATTTCTAGCATATTTTGCCCCACGAGTCTTATAGTTATCGGACCGTGGGAGGAGCGAGATTCAGTCATGCGTGTCACCTTTGGTGTCACGAGGAATTGATGGTTATGGTTTTACGAGCATGATTACTTGATATAAATGTTTTTAGTTCTTCGTTTAAATTATGTTATCGAGTGGGATATCGTTTATGGATACAGGAAAAAGGAAATTCTAGCTAAATAGCAGATTAATGGCAGCATAGTTTTAAATTTATTAGATCTGTTGAGTTTGTTTATTTCATTTTATTTTAATCCAGTCTGCTTTTAGTTATTTTATTTCAGTTTATTTAAATTGTTGACCTGAAATTCTTATTATTGAACACGATAGTAAACAGTTCCAGTATTTCCAACATATTTTGCCCCACGAGTTTTACAATTATTGGACCGTGGGAGCAGTGCGGATCAGAGTTGACGGATGTCTCACGAGTCAGCTAGGATTCAGAACATGATGAGTTTTACATTCAGTGTTTTTCACAGAATTACTATTTGATAAGTCGTGCATAAGTAAGAATGCATGAGTCAGGATGTTTGAGATTGTCAGAGTATCATTGCTAATCTAAAAGGTGACATGAATTTCATTAGTAGATCGAATTATTTGTATTGTTGTGGCCTGATGCCAAAATATTATGATGTTTGATTGCTTGGATATGATTTAATGCATGCTGACAGATGAGTTATATAAATATACATACTTGTTTTACAGATAAAATGTTTTTGGGATACATACTTGTTTTACAGATAAAATGTTTTTGGGAAATGCTCGATTTACAAGGAGATTTTGCGAATTTTCGGTAGAAGTCACACTTGAATTTCAGATAATTTCAGTTAAAAAGGGCAAATTAGTGTTTTATGGCAGCATTAGCAGTGTCGGACACTTAGAGGAAGAAGGGATTTTTAGTTAAATATCGAGTAATAGCAAAGACAAAGTTCTAGATTTAACAAAATTCATTATTACCAGAGATTTGAGAGTTTTTATATATTTTCTTAAGCCACTCAGGTATTCAAATATAAATGTGTGGCCCTCAGATTTTATTGATTGCCTTATAGATACATTATTAAAATACAAGTGGTGAGTGCGATACTAGAAGAAGCA
This sequence comes from Prunus mume, assembly GCF_029339155.1. Lineage (NCBI taxonomy): Eukaryota > Viridiplantae > Streptophyta > Magnoliopsida > Rosales > Rosaceae > Prunus > Prunus mume. The sequence goes on along the minus strand of NC_142703.1, from coordinate 23,414,596 downwards.
GACTTGAGAACCCAAATAGCGATCGTATGTCCAGTACCCTCACCCCTCTAGTGAAGTGTAAGTAAAATTTCGAGGACGAAATTTTTGTAAGGGGGTAGATTGTAATAACGCAAACCCAAAATTAATATTTAATTATTAATTTATTTGAGAAAAAGACTAAAATACCCCTAGAATATTTTATTAGTTTAAAAGTTGACTTTTTGACCAGGAAGGAATTTGGGGATTTTAGCTGTACCCTTGCGTAGAGCGCGACGAAACGAGTTCGTAGACATGTAGTGGACTCAAATCGATTATGAAGGAGTTCTGATCAAAAGAAGTTCAGTGGCATAGCAGTAAATATTTTGAAGTTCAGATTTTGAAGTTCAGTGGATTTCTAGCTATTTTTCATGCTCTAGCTGCTGGTTGGGTAGGATTTCAGAAATTTCCAGCGTAGATAGCTCGATTCTGAGCTAGGTTTGACAGATTTTTGGTTCCTTTGTTTGACCACTTAGGTCAGTTTTGGGGTAGGTCCAAGAACAAAAGTTGTTCCAAATAGGATGTTTTACCTAAGATAGGAGTCTTGAGCTGATATGTTGAGATTTTTTGGCGAAGTGTTATCGCTTTAGGCACCACGGCGTGGTGGGCGCGTGGCGATAGGGTGGAGACTACGATCAGTCCTAGAATGATTTCCTAGTCCTCACGAGCGGCGTAGGATTTGCGGATCTTAATTCGGATATTGGTTGAACCCGAGCGGGTCTCGCCTCTTGTCGATTTCCGGGTTCAATACGTTTGAACCGTTAGATCGTAGTTAATTCCAAGTATGTTAATCTAGACTTTCCGGAGATCGTATAGTATGTGACGGATCATAAAGCGGAGTCGGATACTCGAATGGTCAGCCACGGGCGATTTCACTGTCATGATTCGATTCTGGTCAGAAGCGAGAGGAAAGAACTACGTGTGGCAGATCCCTCGATGAAAGTGCGTGGCGACCTACGATTATCGGCGCAGCCAAAGTTAGGGGCTCGGGGTTTATGTCACTTTTTTGAGCATTTTGGTCGATTCTGACCCATAGTTACAGTGTCAATTTTAAGCGAGTTCGACCGGATCTCAAAGTTGAATTTCCTCGAACCTAAATTGTCGATTTAGTGAAACAATCGATATCGGATTGAGTCCAAAACTTGGGGAACATCATAATATGGTGGGAGGAGTCATTTGGTTGGTTTTCAGATTGAATCAATGGCCAAAGCATGCGATACACCAACCACTCCATTTGGAACAAACTTCCACGAACTGAGATTGTCGATTTCATGGACCAATCGATATCGGACTGAGTCCAAAACTGGGGGAACATCATAATATGGTGGGACTAGTCATTTGGTTCGTTTTGAGTGGAATCCAATGGCTAAAACTATGCAATACACCAACCACTCCATTTGAGAACGAACTTCCTACGAATCTAGATTGTCGATTTCGTGGACCAATCGATATCGGATTGAGTCCAAAACTTGGGGAACATCATAATATGGCGAGAAGAGTCATTTTTTGGATATTCAGTAAAATGCAACCTCTAGAACTGTTGAATACACCAAGCACTCCATTTCAGAACGAACTTCCTATGAACATGAATTGTCCGATTTCATGGACCAATCGATATCGGATTGAGTCGAAAACTTGGGGAACATCGTCGTATAGTGGGAGGAGTCATTTGGTGTGTTTTGAGTGAAATCCAATGTCTAGAACTATAGAATACACCAACCACTCCACATCAGAATGAACTACCTACGAACCTGAATTTTCAGATTTCAAGGACCAATATATAATGGATTGAGTCCAAAACGTGGGGAGCATAATAATATGGTGGGAGGACTCATTTGGTGGGTTTTGAGTGAAATCCAATCCCTAGAACTACGGAATACACCAACCACTCCCCTTGAGCGAACTTCCCTCTGAACCTGAATTTTCCAATTTCAAGGACCAATATATACGGATTGAGTCCAAAACGTGAGGAACATCATAATATGGTGGGAGGACTCATTTGGTGGGTTTTGAGTGGAATCCAATCTCTAGAACTATGGAATACACCAACCACTCCATTTGAGCGAACTTGCGAACTGAGTTGCCGATTTCATAGACGAATCGATATCGGATTGGGTCCAAAACTTCGGGAACATCATAATCTGGTGGGAGGAGTCATTTGGTTGGTTTTGAGTGGGAGGAGTCATAATATGGTGGGAGGAGTCATTTGGTGGGTTTTGAGTGAAATCCAATCTCTAGGACTACGGAATGCACCAACCACCCCATTTGGTCAGAACTTCCTCTGAACTGAATTGTCAATTTTATGGACCAAGACATCGGATTGAGTTCACAAATTAGGGAACATCATAATATGGTGGGAGTCATTTGGTTGGTTTTAGCGGAATCAATGGCTAAAACTATACGATACACCAACAGTCCATTTGAGCAATTTCCTCTGAACTGAATTGTGATTTCATGGACCAATCGATATCGGTTGAGTCAAAAGTTGAGAACATCATAATATGGTGGGAGGAGTCATTGGTGGGTTTCGGTGAAATCAATCTCTAGGACTACGGAATGCACCAACCACCCCATTTGAGCGAACTTCCCACGAACTGAATTGTCGATTTCATGGATCAATCGATATCGGATTGAGTCCAAAATTTGGGAAACATCATAATATGGCAGGAGGAGTCATTTTTGGGATTTTCGGTGAAATCCAATCTCTAGAACCGTGGAATACACCAACCACTCCATTTCATAACGAACTTCCCACGAACTTGAATTGTCCGATTTCATGGACCAATCTATATGGGATTGAGTCGAAAACTTGGGGAAAATCATAGTATAGTGGGAGGAGTCATTTGGTGTGTTTTGAGTGAAATCCAATGTCTTGAACTATCGAATACACCAACCACACCATTTGAGCAGACTTCCTCGAACTGAATTGTCCGATTTCATAGGCCAATCGATGCTCAGTTGAGTCGAAAACTTGGGAACATCATAGTATAGTGGGAGGAGTCATTTCGTGTGTTTTGAGTGAAGTCCAATGTCTAGAACTATGGAATACACCAAGCACTCCACTTGAGCAAGCATTTGCATCTGAACAGAATTTTCCAATTTCAAGGACCAATCGATAAAAGATTGAGTCTAAAGCATGGGAAACAACATAATATGGTTGGAGAAGCCATTTGCTTCATTTTGAGTAGAATCCATTTTCTAAAACTATGCATTACACCAACCACTCCATTTGAGCAGACTTCCTCTGAACTTTGTCGATTTCATGGACCAATCGGTATCAGTTGAGTCAGAAACTTGGGAATATCATAATATGGTGGGAGGAGTCGTTTGGAGGTTTTCAGTGAAATCAATCTCTAGAACTATGGAATACACCAACCACTACATTTGGATCGAACCGTGCGAGCGTATCGATTCGTGGACCAATAGATATCTGAGCAGTCGAAAACTTGGGAATATCATAATATGGTGGGGGAGTCATTTGGTAGGTTTTAGTGAAATCAATCTCTAAAACTACGGAATACACCAACCACTCCATTTGAAAACTGCGTCTGAAACGAATTTTCGATTTCAGGACCAATCAATATGGATTGAGTCAAAACTTGAGAACAACATAATATGGTGGGAGAGTCATTTCGTGGGTTTGGAGAAATCAATCTCTAGAACTACGGAATACACTAACCACTCCATTTGAGCAGAACTTCCTACGAACAGGTGTCATATTTCAAGGACCAATCGATGTCAGTTGAGTCCAAAACTTGGGCAACATCATAATATGGCGGGAGTCATTTGGTTGGTTTTGAATGGAATCAATAACACAAACTAAGCAATACACCAACCACTCCATTTGAGCGAACTTCTCTGAACTGAATTGTCCGATTTCATGGACCAATCGATATCAGATTGAGACCAAAACTTGGGAACCTCATAATATGGCGAAGTCAATTGGTGGGTTTTGGAAATCAATCTCGAACTATGGAATACACCAACCACTCCATTTGAGCGAAGTTCCTCGGACTGTGTGGATCTCATGGACCAATCGATATCGAATTAGGTCCAAAACTTGGCGAATATCATAATATGGTGGGAGGAGTAAGTTGGTGGGTTTTCAGTGAAATCCAATCTCTAGAACTACGTAATACACCAACCACTCCATTTGAGCGAACTTCTCTGAACCTAAATTGTCAGATTTCATGGACCAATCGATGTCGGTTCGATTCCAAAACTTGGGGAACGTTATCATATAGTGGGAGGAGTCATTTGGTGGGTTTTCAGTGAAATCCAATCTCTAGAACTACGGAATACACCAACCACTCTATTCCATAACGAACTTCCTACGAACTTTGAATTGTTAGATTTCAACGACCAGTTGATATCGGATTGAGTCCAAAACATCAGGAACAACATAATATAGTCGAAGGCATCATTTGGTTTGTTTTGAGTGGAATCCAATGGCTAAAACTATGCAATACACCAACCACTCCATTTAAAAAGCGAACTTCCTACGAACTGAAGTGTCAGATTTCATGTACCGATCGATATTGGATTGAGTCCAAAACTTGGGGAACATCATAATATGGTGGGAGGCGTCATTTGGTTAGTTTTGAGAGGAATACAATGGCTAAAACTATGCAATACACCAACCACTCGATTTTAGACGGACTTCCTGAACTGAATTGTCGGATCTCATGGACCAATCGATATCAGATTGAGTCCAAAACCTTGGGAATACCATAATATGGTGGGTGGAGTCATTTGGTGGGTTTTGGTGAAATCAATCTCTAGAACTCATAATACACCAAGCACTCCATTTGAGCGAACTTCCTACGGACCTAAATTGTCCGATTTCATGGACCAATCGATATCGATTCGATTCCAAAACTTGGGAGCGTCATAATATAGTGGGAGGAGTCATTTGGTGGGTTTCGGTGAAATCGGTCTCTAGAACTACGGAATACACAACCACTCTATTTGAGAATGAACTTCCTCGAACTGAATTGTCGATTTCAAGGATCAATCGATGCTCGGATTGAGTCAAAACTTGGGAACAACATAATATGGTGAAGGCATCATTTGGTTTTGTTTGGAGTGGAATCAATGGCTAAAACTATGCAATACACCAACCACTCCATTTCATAACTTGAACTTCCTACGAACCTGAATTATCAGATTTCATGTACCCGATCGATATCGGATTGAGTTAAGAAGTTGGAGAACATCATAATATAGTGGGAGGAGTCATTTGTTGTGTTTTGAGTGAAATCCAACGTCTAGAGCTATGGAATACACCAACCACTCCATTTGAGCAGAACTTTCTATGAACACAGATTCTCAATTTCATGGACAGTGAATATTGGATTGATTCCAAAACGTGGGAGAACGTAATAGTATGGTGGGAGGAGTCATTTGGTGGGTTTTGGTGAAATCCAGTCTCTAGAACTATGGGATACACCAACCGCTCCATTTGAGCGAACTTCCTACAAAACTGAATTTTCCGATTTCATGAACCAATCTATACGGATTGGGTCCAAAACTTGGGGAACATCATAATATGGTGGGAGGAGTCAGTAGGTGGGTTTCGGTGAAATCCAATCTCTAGAACTACGGAATACACCAACCACACTATTTCAGAAGAAAGCTGCGTACAAACTTGAATTTTCGATTTCAATGACCAATCAATAAGTTGAGTCCAAAATTTGAGAACAACATAATATGGTGGGAGGAGTCATTTGGTTCGTTTTGAGCAGAATCAATAGCTGAAGCTGTGGAATTCACCAACCACTCCATTTCAGAATGAACTTCCTACAAACCTGAATTGTCCGATTTCATGGACCAATCGATATCAGTTGAGTCCAAAACTTGAGAACACCATAATATAATGGGAGGAGTCCTTTAGTATGTTTTGGTGAAATCCGAGTGTCTAGAACTATGGAATACACTAACCACTCCATTTGAGCAGACATCCTCTGAACACAGATTCTCCGATTTCATGGACCAATCGATATCAGATTGAGTCGAAAACTTGGGAGCATCATAATATTGTGGGAGGAGTCATTTGGTGTGTTTTGAGTGAAACCAATGTCTTGAACTATGGAATACACCAACCATCCATTTCAGCGAACTTCCTACGAACCTGAGTTGTCGATTTCATGGACCAATCGATATCGGATTGAGTCAAAACGTGGGGAACATCATAATATGGTGGGAGGAGTCATTTGGTTCTTTTTGAGTGGAATCCAATGGCTAAAACTATTCAATACACCAACCACTCCATTTCAGAAGGAACTTCCTCGAACCTGAATTGTCCTATTTCATGGACCAATCGATATCGGATTGGGTCCAAAACTTGGGGAGCATCATAATATGGTGTGACGAGTCATTTGGTTGGTTTTGGGTGGAATCCAATGGCTAAAACTATGCAATATACCAACCACTCCATTTCAGAACGAACTTCCTACGAACCTGAGTTGTCCGATTTCATGGACCAATGAATATCGGATTGAGTCCAACCGAGTAGCAAAACCAACCATCATCCCACATCTTAGAGTCATCCTACTTGATGTCTTCTCAAAACTTTGAGGCAAACTTTTGGAGACCTTCACCTATTAATTCCTCCCAAGTGTCTAAGTTCGAGGACCAAGCTCCCAAAAGAGTTTTTGAAAAGTTTGATGAAACTTTAGAAAAACACTGTTAGGTTCTTTTCACCAATAGCCAAATTAACATGATAAATCGATTAGTGGCTTAGCTTGAGGAGCTTGTGGCATGGGAGCTAGGCTTTCACAAGTTTAGCAATTTGAGAGAGAAAGCATGAATTTCTTACTGAGCGAAGGTTTGAAGTGGGGGCGGAGGAAGATTAGAATGATTTCTATCTTAAGGGAAGAAGAAAACAAGCGAAGAAGAAGATTTGGTGGGTTGAGTAAATTCTTAGTTGCTTGACAAAGCTTGGTTGAGGCCCTTGATGATGGCTTTGCAGGGTAGAGGAAGCTCCCTTTTATAGGCACAATAATTTTATCTAGCCTTCTTCTTCCCTTTTTCTTTGCTTCTTCCCATTCAATCCTATTTGGTGAAGTTTTCCTATCCAAGGCGCATGGGCAAGGAGCCCTTTATGGTTCCAAGGTTTTGATGCAGCTGGACCTCCCCAATAAGGGTGAGGCACCACTTGCTTTCCCTCTTAGTTTTCAAAATCGAGCTAGCAGAGGAAAAGAAAATGGGTATAGTCTTTTGTCCGGTGGGTACTCTCCTTACATACATAGATTTCCTTTGGTTCCTGCTATGGCTTTTCATTGACCATCTTGAAGCTTTGACAAAGATGGAGCACGATGCCAGATTTTTATAAGGCGTTAGGCTGGGCTTGTGTGTACAGTGTTGGGTTATTAACGTATTACCACGACATCTAATGGGTTTTCGTCAAGCTGCCGGAAATAGCTTACTTATTTTGGGCATTTTACTCATGCGGGTTTAAGTAGATGACTAGATGTCCTCCTAAGGCATTGGATCATTTTTCTCCTTCTCTCATGCTAACCCATGTATTTGGGCCCAAGGAATGAGCTTGAGTTTTAATGCCCCCAAGTGGCCTAAAACTTTCATTCCTTTAACCCTCAATGGGCCCTGCGATTGCTTGTTCCCTTCCATACCACAACCTTCTCAGCAAGCCGGGTAATTTTGTGGCTTGGGCCCACTTAAGCCTATGGTACGGCTTGGTATTATAATAGTGGTCCATTGCATGGGATTTATTTAACATGATTATGCTTGAGTTTTTATCATGCCGCAATAGGCTATAATTAAGCCAAGTAACACTGGATAGATAGATGAGAGTGATTTTGTAAAGTCGGTATGCTCTTGACCCTTTTGCGCGTGCTTGTTTGGCATGACACGTGGCCCGTGGCTTGCATTGGTGATCCTACAAATTCTCCTTTGCATTCAATTATCTGTGTTGGGCCAAGAATGTCTAGGCTTAGCCTTGGATTTTGGGCCTCAACAACAGAGTTTCCATCAACAATCACACAACAGTTCAACAATCATCTACTGTCATGTTGAGGTCTTCATCCAACCGCGCGCTGACCACTACCCATCACGAGGCAATGACTTGCTACCAATGTTCCTCCATCACCAATCTCTTCTAGGTGGGACTCCTCACTGCTGAAACCACCTTATGGGTTGGGTGGCCCAGGATCCCGGATCGGTCGGTGTCATCTCACCACTCCGCGGTTCACCATCGAGTGTCTGTACCTTATGACATACAATCACCCTGCATCCGCAGCGAACCCGACTCCCATACATCAAGCGTTGCATAAGACACATCAATTTGCATCGGCCACGTTGCATGCCTAACTCGAGGCTCACTCATGTGAAGTGAAGAAATAGCAATCCAACACACCATCAGTTTACCACATACATCGATCATTCCGTTAGCAACCAAGATATACATATGTATTTTGGCACACGAATATCTTCCTTCTATGCATTTCATGGGGTCGCAACCCATGCGTATTGGCATCAGAATATCTTCCTTCTATGCATTGCATGGGGTCGCAACCCATGCGTACCACATCCGAATATCTTCCTTCTACATTAAACAAGGCCGAACCCAAGCCAAGTCCTTCGAGTATTGTCAAATGCTTCACTTTCCGACTGACATAGCGAATGCCATACGTTGACCTCCTCTTCATAACGATCATAATCTGACGATGCCTCACTTGTCGTTAGGAATATCTTTCCCTTGGAGACATAGATTATCCTTCAACAATCTTATGCCCGCCCTTATGACTACCTCCAATATCATAAGGATGCTCACTTAGTGCCGCAAGCGTGTAAGCACCAGGGGTGGTGGAGAGCATGACACCATGTCACCCCCTATATAACATTTTATGCATTTAGCCTTATGTCATACAAACTCTAAATGGCGAACCGCCAGTTGCGTTGCCTATGTCTCAACATCACGAACATCCAGTATTCTTAGCTTCCTCAGGTTCCTCCCGTAACCTTCGAAAATACCCTTGATAAGTGCAACCCAGCCAACATAAACCATTCTAGCTCTTAAGCTCTCGCCCTTCCACACTTAGACAACCTCATAACCGCATGGATGTTCCAATGGAGTCACAGTAGCACTTGCTTATGTGCTTCAAGTTCCTTTGGCAGACTTAATTAGTTTAATTGATTTTTATTTCTTTATCTCCCTTGTTGAATAAGGAAGTTCTAATAAGGTTAGAATTAATAATCCCATTATTCCTCTTTGTTGAGGGAAGTATTGATTCCCAAGTAGAATAGGAAGTTAGAAAATATTAAATAGGAGTTTTCAGCAGTGGAGTTTTTGAAGATTTCTCAGTTCTGATTCGTGGAGTAGAGATGAAGTCTTCAATTAAAGGAGTCGTGAACTAATTCCTTTTGCTAAGGCTACCATCACCTAGGGCTAAGGAACTGAAACCATTGAAGGACTTGGTGTCCCATTTGCATCACCATCAAGCATTCGTCGTCCAACGATTGATGCCAATAATTTTGTTATCAGACCAGCCATAATATCAATGATTCATCAATCATCCATATTTTGTGGTTTACCTCAAGGAAATCCTAATAGCCATATCTCTACCTTCTTGGACATATGTCATACATTTAAGACAGAGTTTGACACAGGTATCATTCTTTAATTTGAGTTATGCATTTTATTATTTGTGTATAAATTTTGCTTCTTTGTCAAAATAGATCTATTAGTTTGAATTCTGAATTGTTGATATGGTTCAAAGGAGAAGACCTTGACCTTCTCTTCTTTATCAATGGTGTGTGAAGTGCAAAATGGGGCAGAGTGTGGATTTGTTTTGTCAGAGGCATAAGTTTTTTGGTGTGTGATGATGGCTATTGTTTGGGTAGTTTGTGGGGAGATGAGAGTAAGATATTTGACATGTGAGGGGTGAGGAGATGGTTTATCTGTGAGAAAGAGTTTGCTTCCGGCATCTCTAAGGGCTTCAATCTTTTCTTTGTGTTGGGATAGTTCTTTGTTTGCAAATGTTTCAAATTGTAATGCAAGTTTTTTTTTTCCGTTTGGTTTCAAATTGTAGGCCTGAATTACTATTTTGGGTTTTTGTTTTTTTAACTGCTCATTATTGTTTTACGCATAGTATGTCATGTATAGATTTCTCTTGTTCAATCGACAAAGTTAAAGGTGTGGATGGCAAGGATTGGGTATCCTTGGTAGTTGATGGGAAATAACATACTTCTTGATGTCACTCCTTAATCCTTGCCTAAACTTAACATCCTCAAGTAATTCATCAATGAACAGGGGAAGAAACCAACCAAACTCGTTAAACTTGGCTGAATAATCCGCAACACTCGTGTCTCCTTGCTCCAACTCCAAGAACTCCATAATATTGACCTTCCTCAAAGGTAGAAGGTAGTGATCATAGAATCGGCATTCAAACTCATCCCAACTCATGGTATTAGCAGTTACTTCATCCGATCACGGATAGTGCTCCACCATTCCTGGCATTCGTGCAGAGGCAGAACTTGCCAATGAAATACTATACTTGTAGTGGATCACAACTACGGTGGAAGTTAGGAGATGGGATCGTGATGATTGCATATGCAAGAACAACATTCGCAGTGCTTTAAGTGATGGAATATGTGCATTGTCCTACAAAGGAGAAGTAGCAACTAACTTAGACCAACACAACCACACAACAAACTAGAGTAAGGTGTAGAGAAAGCGGATTGTGTTCAGATTCCCTATTGAGGAATCCACATGCATGACTAAAATCAAGCAAGTGAAGCGAAGACAGAAAAACAGAAAAGGAGAAATGAGTATGTTCAGATTCCCTATTGAGCTCAACTTTTGGTACAATACACAAAACTAATAGAGGAACAAGTTCCATGAACAGTGTTTGATTAGAGGACAGAAATGAAACCACATTTGACCAGTTTTCCCGAATTTCAGCATTTGAACAATAAAAGTATGAGAACAAAGCAGAGTGTAAGAATGAGTTACGAGGAAGAGGTATGGCATAATTTAGACTACAAATCATAGGCTATAAAATGGAGCTGTGACAAGTATACGTACCCAAAACAAAGCAGTATGGCATAATTGGTTTGTGTGCTGAAAACTATACGAAGTAATGTCTTGTTGAGCACTTGAAGGCCATAACTTGGAGCTCAATTAACCATTTTGCGAATGCAAGCACTTTCGTTTTGACACGTTTTTCGTGATCCATACCTTTGGGAAGGAGAAGAATTCTTTTGAGGACAGGTTGGTAGATGATGGCACCTAAAGTTGCTATTAAAGCAGAGTTCAAACTTTGAAGGTCATAACTGCGCTCGGGTGTCCGATTGGGGCCATTATTTTTGATTTGATGTATCTTTTCAGCCGGTATTGTTATTTATTGTGTCACTACCTCCGTGTCGAGATTGGGTAATTTGCGCGCTGCCTTCCTTGGATGTGGTAGCCGTTCTCGAGCTCCCTCTCGGAATCGAACCCTAATTCTCGTCACCGTCACCACCATGGTAGGCCACTATCCTACCATCGAAAGTTGATAGGGCAGATATTTGAATGATGCGTCGCGGCCACGATGGGTATGCGATCCGTCGAGTTATCATGAATCATCGAGCAGCGGCGAGCCGCGTCGATACTATCTAATAAATGCATCCCTTCGGAGTCGGGGTTTGTTGCGTATTGGCTCTAAATTACTACGGTTATCCAGAGTAGTAGATACCATCAAACAAACTATAAGCGATTTAATGAGGCCATTCGCGGTTTCACGATGCAGATTAGTTCATACTTGCACATGCATGGCTTAATCTTTGAGACAAGCATATGACTCACTGGCGGGATCAGCGAGGTAGCATTCCTTTCCGGCGTCGGCTCGTGCAAGACAAAGCGACCTTGCGGGTCGAGTGCTGCTTAGCGGCACGGCGATCGTGCGTGTCAGCGAAATGCTTGGTGGGCGATCGGGGCCGAAGGGACCACGCGCTCAATGCTCCGCATCCGAGATCCTGGCGAAACTTGTGGACCTTCACAATCTCGACGAGCCGTGGGTTGATCGGGACACAAGCACCGCTACGGACGTCCTCCTTACTGCCCGCGAAGGGCAAGAGGAGAAAGGGACAACGAGGCGCCATTCCTTAACAATAGGTAGCCAAAAGCAGGAACCCATTAACCCGCACAAGCCAATCTTGAAGCATCAATGGCGGGGTATGAGGCGGCGGTTCGATGCGAGCCGCGGAGCCTGCGGTGCGCCACAACCCATTCACCACTCACTGCCCGTTGCTTTGGCAAAGCCCGGCACCACCAAGCGAACCGCACATCTCAACAAGCGCAATGGCTGGCGAGAATGCGGATGCGAGTGGAGCCAAGCCGCCGCTAGGCATGACAAGAATAGCATAAAATCTAGGCAACTAGGCAACGATATATTGTGAGTTGAAACTTCGTAGGAGCATCACTTTCAGCGTCCCCGGTATTGGGTTGAGTTTCTAAAACAACCGTGCACACCGAGGTTAAACTTTACGTGACACTCCGACTTGCCGCTCGCCCACTACTCCGAAGGCAACCGATATTTTGCGGCATCATTGCTACTCTTGAGATTGTCATCCTCGACTTGCTTGTGCATTGGGCTCTGCACCGTGCACACACAAGCAATGCCTAGACAATCCTAATCATAGCTCAACCTTGCGAAGAGGATTGGCTAGCTTCTTCGAAGCCAACCCACTAGCGTGTTCGGTGGCCAACGATTCACTAGCTTCTTCATGAACTCCGCGGAAGCCATCCTCGACGTACTCGTGCATTGAGAAGGTTTGGTGGCCGTACTCCCAACACAAAAGCATAACCGAAGACAACCCCAAGCTGAAGTTCACCCAAAGCCCACCCATCGTCACCACGTGTGTTCGTGCGTCCAACAATTGACTAGCTTCTTCATCAACCCGTCGAAAGCCATCCCAGCGTGCCGTGCATTGAGAAGGTTTGGTGGCGTACTCCCAACACAAAAGCATAATCGAGGACAACCCCAAGCTAAAGTAAACTCGAAGCCAACCCATAATACCGAGGCAACATATCGAGGCAACATGACATGGGTGTGGCGTGGGGGAAGGGGGCTGCAGCTAGGAAGGCATGGGCTGCCATGCATATGCTGGCAACACACACCCCCCTATATAGCATTTTATGCATTTACTCCTTTGACAGGAGGAAACATCAACATGCTCGAGGAGTCATAATGGGCTCTAAATAATTCAATCCAAGGTATTTGGACGTGATTTTTTGCAGGGACACTAAGAAAAATGCAATCTATGATGGGAAAAGTTTCATAAATTTTTGAGGTCGGGAAGTATTTTTTTTATTTTTAGAAGTCGTAAAATTCAAAAAATCATTAAAAAAAAATTGGGGACGAATTTTTTAGTTTTGTAAGTTGGAGAAGATCCTAAAAATCATAGACTACTTATGGTTTAATTATTGTGTGAGGAAATTTCAATAAAAATGGGGCTTGACAAGGTTTGAAAAATTATGTCGACATTTCCAGCATATTTGTGTGCATGCTGTGGGCAGCAATGCCAAGGCCAAGCCAAGGCATCGCATGCCAAGCTCCCAATAGCCTCACTCTCGAAAGCCAAGGCATGGCATGCCAATAGCCTCACTCTCGCAAGGCAAGGCAAGACATGCCAAGGCATGGCATGCCAATAGCCTCCTCAAAGCTTCCAATAGCCTCACTCCCGCAAGCCAAGGCAAGACATGCCAAGGCATGACATGCCAAGAGCAAGGCATGTCAAGCTTCCAATAGCCTCACTCTCGCAAGACATGCCAAGGCCAAGCCAAGGCATGCCAAGGCCACGACATGCCAACGCAATGCAAGGCAAGGCAAGGCATGCCAGGCCACTAGGCGCAAGGGCCACTACATGCCAGGCCAGGGCCGCGACATGCCAATGCAATGCAAGGCAAGGCATGCCAAGCCAAGGCAAGGCAAGGCAAGGCATGCCAAGGCCAAGCCAAGGCAAGGCATGCCAAGGCCACGACATGCCAAGCGCAATGCAAGGCAAGGCAAGGCATGCCAAGGCCACGACATGCCAAGCATGCAAGGCAAGGCAAGGCATGCCAAGGCCAAGCCAAGGCAAGGCATGCCAAGGCCAAGCCAGGCAGCCAAGGCATGCCAAGGGCCAAGCCAAGCCAAGGCATGCCAAGCCAAGCCAGGCAGCCAGAAGCCAAGCCAAGGCCAAGGCATGCCAAGGCCAAGCCAAGCCAAGGCATGCCAAGGCCAAGCCAAGCCAAGGCATGCCAAGGCCAAGCCAAGACACGACATGCCAACGAAAGGCAAGGCAAGGCATGTCAGGGCTATGCCAAGGCCACGCCATTCCAAGCTTCCAATAGCCTCAATTTCTCAAAATGGCTTGAATGGGGCAATGCCAAGGCCAAGCCATGCCAAGCTTCTAATAGGCTCACTTTCTCGAAATGGCTTGAATGGGGCAGATGCCAAGGCCATGCCATGCAAAGCTTCCAATAGCCTCACTTTCTCAAAATGGCTTGAATGGGGCAATGCCAAGGCCATGCCATGCAAAGCTTCCAATAACCTCACTTTCTCAAAATGGCTTGAATGGGGCAATGCCAAGGCCAAGGCATGCCAAAGCCACGACATGCCAGCATGAGGCAAGGCAAGGCATGCCAAGGCCAAGGGCACATTGTATAGCATGAGGCAAAGCAAGGCAAAAAGCCAGCGAGGCAAGGCAAGACATGCCAGCGCCAAGGCAAGGCCAAGACATGCCAGCGCAAGGCAGGCCACGACATGCCAGCATGGCCAGAGGCACGAGCGACATGGCAGGCAAGGCAAGCCAAAGCGATGGAAAGGCAAGGCAAGGCAAAGCAAGGCAATGCCAAGGCAAGGCAAGGCATGCCCCGCGAGGCAAGGCAAGCCAAAGCCACGGGAAGGCAAACCAAAGCCAGCATAAGGCAAGGCGCGCCAAGGCCAAGGCCACGACATATGGCGGAAGAAAAGGCAAGGCAAGGGAGGCTTCACCAAAGCCACGGCAAGGCAAGGCAATCATGTAAAAAATACAAAGTGTCGGATGGGTAGCCTCGTCAAGTTTTGGGGAAAGTTGAATGGAAAAGGAGGGAGGGGAATCAAGTAGCCGCGGCTGAATCTCGGTGGATCGTGGCGGCAAGGCCACTCTGCCGCCTACAATACCCGTCGTGTATTTAAGTCGTCGCAAAGTTCTACCGCCTTCGGTAAATTATAATTTAAGCGGCCCTCGCGGCTCGTCCGCCGCGAGGCCTGCGACACGTGCCTTTGGGGCCTAGGGCCCTCGAGAATCGGCAAGCGGCGGCGGGCGCATGCGTCGCTTCTGGCGAGATTACGACTTAGGCGTTGATCATAATCGGCGCATGGTAAGCGCCCGCGGCTTTTCAACCAAGCGCGATGACCAATTATGCGAATCAGCGGTTCCTCGTACTAGGTTGAATTACTATTGCGACCTTGTCATCGGTATTAAAACTAACTTTTGTCTCCGCGGTCTAAACCCGACTCCGTTCCCTATTGGTGGGTGAACAATCCAACACTTGGTGGTTGCAGCTTCACAATGATAGGAAGGCCGACGCCCGAAGGATCAAAAGCAGCGTCGCTATGAGCGGCTTGGTGCCACAAGCGATTATCCTGGTAACTTTACCGCACCTCTAGCTTCAAATTCCGAGCGTCTAAAGGATCGATAGGCCCGCTTTCGGTTCGTATTAAATCTGGAAATCAGAATCAAGCGAGCTTTTACCCTTTTGTTCCACGAGATTTCATTCTCGTTAGGCTCATCTTAGGACACTGCGTTATCTTTTAACAGATGTGCGCTTAAACTCCCACGACAATGTCTTCCGCCGGATCGGCCGCTGAGGCGGCCTTGGTCAAAAGAGGCGATGCCCGCCTCGTTCCTGAATAAGTAAAATAACGTTAAAGTAGTGGTATTTCAATTTCGCGAAGCTCCACTTATACTACACCTCTCAAGTCATTTCACAAAGTCGGACTAAGTCAAGCTCAACAGGTCTTCTTTCCCGTGATTACCGCCCGTTCCCTTGGCGTGGTTTATTGGATAGTAAGCGAGGGCGGTGGGAATCTCGTTAATCCATTCATGCGCGTCACTAATTAGATGGCGAGGCATTTGGCTTACCTTAAGAGTCATAGTTACTCCGCCGTTTACCGGCGGTTGAATTTCTTCACTTTGACATTGAGCCTGGCGAAATCACATTGCGTTAGCATCGCGAGACCATCGCAATGCTGTTTTAATTAAGCGGTAGATTCCCTTGTCGTACCAGTTACAAGCGGCTGTTCGGCCGAGGAAAGTCCCGAAGAGCGCTCCCGATCCGTCCCCGGCCCGCGCGGCGACCGCTCGCCGCGGGAAGCGGCTGGCGATCCACCGGCCAGGCGGGTTGGGGCTGGGACCATTCAGCCCTCGAGCCAATCCTTTTCCAGGTTCGGATCCATTTTGCCGACTTCCGCCTACATTGTTCCATCGACGGGAATTTGTTCACCTTGGAGACGATCACGGTTATAGTACGGCCGTGAATGGCACTCGGTCCTCGAATTTTCAAAGGTGCCGAAATGCCGGACACCAGCGCGGACGTCGCGGTGCTCTTCCGACGCTGGACCCTACCTCACGGTGAGCGTTTCGAGTGGGCGGTGTGCAGCGAAAGATAACTCTTCCGAGGCCCCGCGGCGTCTCGGACTCCTAACGTTGCCGTCAACCACCCGTCCGGTTCGAGGAATTTTAACCGATTCCCTTCCCCGAAGTTCGCGGCAGCGCTATCAGACAGGCTTCCCGTCTCTTAGGATCGACTAACCCATGTGCAAGTGCGTTCCATGGAACCTTTCCCTCTTCGGCCTTCAGTTCTCATTTGAATATTTGCTACTACCACAAGATGCACGCCAGGCGCTCCGCCGGGCTCGCGCCCGGGTTTGCGGCGGCGACGCGCGCCCTCCTACTCATCGGGGCACTGGCACTTGCCGGACGGGTATAGTCGGCGCAGCGCCATCCATTTCGGGGCTAGTTGATTCAGCGGGTGAGTTGTTACCACTCCTAGCGGTTTCGACTTCCGACCACATCCTGCTGTCTTAATCGACCAACACCCTTTGTGGGTTCTAGGTTAAGCGCGATTGGGCACGTAACCGGCCAGTTCATCCGCGCCCGATTCGCTTACCAAATGGCCCTTGGAGCTCTGATTCCATGGCGGCTCAACAAAGCGGCGCGCGTCCTACCTATTTAAAGTTTGAGAATAGGTCGGCGTTGCGCCCGATGCCTCTAATCATTAGCTTTGCGATAGAACTTCGTTCCACGGGCTCCAGCTATCTGAGAAACCGGAGGAACCAACTACTAGACGGTTCGATTAGTCTTTGCCCTATACCCGTCAGACGAGCGATTTGCGTCGGTATCGCTGCGGGCCTCCACGAGTTTCCTGCAGCCGCCCTTCGGGCGCAGTTCACCATCTTCCGGGTCGGCAGTGCATGCTCTCCTCGAACCCTTCTCGGAAGATCAGGTGGTCGGCGGTGCAACCTCAAGGGATCCCGCGATCAGCTTCCTTCGCCTTACGGGTTTAATCGCCCGATTGGCTCGCACACATGTCGGACTCCGTGGTCCGTGTTTCAAGCGGGCGAATGAAACCCGAGGCGATGCGAGGCACGCAGATGCCTGAAACACGGCGAGGCGCGCGTGCTGCCTACCGATCGCGTGCGGCGTCTCGCCCGGCATATCAACGGCCGGGCTTTGGCGCCGCCGCGATCCGCATCGGTCAGCGCCCGAGGCGATGGCGGACGGCTTGTGACCGTTCCACATCCGACCGGGGCGCATCGCGGCCCCATCCGCTTCCCTCCCGACAATTTCAAGCACTCTTTGACTCTCTTTTCAAAGTCCTTTTCATCTTTCCCCTCGCGGTACTTGTTTGCTATCGGTCTCGCCCGTATTTAGCCTTGAGGCGAATTTACCGCCGATTGGGGCTGCATTCCCAAACAACCCGACCGCCGGCGGCGCCTGCGTGGTGCGACAGTCCGGCACACTGAGGGCTCTCACCCTCTCGCGCCACCTTCCGGTGGACTTGGGCGATCCGGTGAGGCCTTCTCGGACTACAGGTGGACGCCATGGGGCCCGATTCTCAAGTAGGCTATTCGGTTCCTCGCCGTTACTAGGGAATCGCCCATAAGTTTCTTTTCCTCGCTTATTGATATGCTTAAATTGCGGGTAACCCGCTGACACAGGGTCGCGTTGAAAGCGGCAGGCGGGCAACCGAGCAATTTTGAGCCCTCGATGGGCGGCGACCCGCGCACGACAGGCAGCGAGGGTTCGCAACCACCGATTGTCGTGGCGTCGTCGGCGAGGACTTGGTATTTATGCCAAGCCGCGCGCGAGAAGCGCCGCGAGGCCATCATCCGCCCCGCAATCCGAAGGAGTAGGTGGGGGCAGCGGCGTGGCCTTGACGGCGTGCCCTCGGCCTAATGGCTTGGCGGGCGCAACTTGCGTTCAAAGACTTCGATGGTTCACGGGATTCGCAATTCACACCAAGTATCGCATTTCACTCGTTCTTCATCGATCACGAGCCGAGATATCCGTTGCGGAAGTCGTTTGACATATTTGAAGATAGCGGCGCCGCCCGCGCCGCCGTTCGAGGCGGCGAGGCGCGCTCTCGTTCAAGTTCCTTGGCGCGAATTCGGCGCCGGTGTTAGTTATGCGCCCGGAAGGTGAAACCCCGGGACAAAGGGCGAGAGCGCGCCGAGGCGGCCCTCGTCCCCGGCACGAAACTAGTTCTCGGGTCGGCTGGTAGGTTTCGACAATGATCCTTCGCGGGTTCACCTCACGAAAGCCTTATTCGACTTCTCCTTCCTCTGATAAGGTTCGGTGGACTTCTCGCGACGTCGCGGGCGGGCGAACCACCCACGTCGCCGTGATCGAACACTTCACGGACCATTCAATCGGTAGGGGAGCGGCGGCGGTGTGTACAAAGAGGCGAGGGGCGTAGTCAGCGGTGATGACTCGCGCTTACTAGAATTCCTCGTTGAAGACCAACAATTGCAATGATCTATCCCCATCACGTGAAATTTCAAAGATTACGGGCACATCGGCCAAGGCTATAGACTCGTTAGATACGCAGTGTAAGCGCGTCGCGACCCGAACATCTAAGGGCATCGGACTGTTGTGCCTCAAACTTCCTTGGCCTGGCGGCCATAGTCCCTCTAAGAAGCTGGCGCGGAGGATCCTCATAGCTAGTTAGCGGCTGAGGGTCTCGTTAGTTAGCAGATTAACGGACAAATCGCTCCACCAACTAAGACGGCCATGCACCACCACCCATAGAATCAAGAAAGAGCTCTCGTCATCAATCCTTACTATGCGGACTGGTAAGTTTCCCGTGTTGAGTCAAATTAAGCGCGGAGCTCCCTCTGATGGTGCCCTTCCGTCAATTCCTTTAAGTTTCACCTTGCTGCGACCATACTCCCGGAACCCAAACTTTGATTTCTCATAAGGTGTCTTGTGAGTCTAAAAGTAACATCCGCGATCACAGTCGGCATCGTTTATAGTTGAGACTAGGGCGGTATCGTCGTCTTGAGCCCCAACTTTCGTTCTTGATTAATGAAAACATCCTTGGCAAATGCTTTGTTGTTCGTCTTTCATAAATCCAAAATTTCACCTCACTACTGTAAAAAATACCCCGTAGTGTCACATTAATCATTACTCCGATCCGAAGGCGAGGAATAGGACCGAAATCCTGATGTTATCCCATGCTAATGTATCCGGGCGTAGGCTTGCTTTGAGCACTCTAATTTCTTCAAAATACTTGACACGGAGGAACGACCGGCCAATTAAGGCCGGAGGCGTATCGCCGAGTAGAAGGAACGGAGTCGGCAGGTGCACACGGCGGAGGCGGTCGACCCAACAGGTCAACTCTGACTTTTGCCTTAACCATGTCGCTGTGGAGTGGAATTACATGTTCGCGGCACCGGACTTGCCCTCAATGGATCCTCGTTAAGGATTTAGATTGTACTCATTCCAATTACCAGACTCTAAGAGCCCGGTATTGTTATTTATTGTCACTACCTCCCCGTGTCAGGATTGGGTAATTTGCGCGCTCTTTATATTCCTTGGATGTGGTAGCCGTTTCTCAGGCTCCCTCTCCGGAATCGAACCCTAATTCTCCGTCACCCGTCACCACCATGGTAGGCCACTATCCTACCATCGAAAGTTGATAGGGCAGATATTTGAATGATGCGTCGCCAGCACGATGGCTGTGCGATCCGTCGAGTTATCATGAATCATCAGAGCAACGGGCAGAGCCCGCGTCAGCCTTTTATCTAATAAATGCATCCCTTCCAGAAGTCGGGGTTTGTTGCACGTATTAGCTCTAGAATTACTACGGTTATCCGAGTAGTAGATACCATCAAACAAACTATAACTGAGTTAATGAGCCATTCGCAGTTTCACAGTCTGAATTAGTTCATACTTACGTTGCATGGCAATCTTTGAGAATAGCGTATGACTCTTGGCGGGATCAGCGGTAGCATTCCTTTGGCGTCGGCTCCGTGCAAGACAAACGACCTTGGGTGTTGTGCTCGCCCTTGAGCACGGCGGTCGCATCGTCAGCGAAAATGCTTGAATTGGGCGATCGGAGGCCGAAGACCACGCCCGGCTCAATGCTCCGCATCAGAGATCCTGGCGAAACTTGTGGACCTTCACAATCTCCCGGACGAGCCGTGGGTTGATCGGGACCTAAGCACCGCTCTGACGTCCTCCTTGCCGCGAAGGGCAAGAGGAGAAAGGGACAACGAGGCGCATTCCTTAACAATAGGTAGCCAAAGCGGGAACCCATTAACCGCACAAGCCAATCTTGAAGCATCAATGGCGAGGGGTATGAGGCGAGTTCGATGCGGTGCGAGCTCTTGGTGCATACAACCCATTCACCACTCACTGCGCCGTTGCTTTGGCAAAGCCCGGCCACCACCAAGCGAACCGCACATCTCAACAAGCGCATGGCTGGCGAGAATGCGGATGCAAGTGGAGCCAAGCCGCCCGCTAGGCATGACAAGAATAGCGCGAAATCTGAGCAACTAGGCAGCGATATATTGTGAGTTCGAAACTGTAGGAGCATCACTTTCAACGTCGGTGTTGGGTTGAGTTTCTAAAAACAACACACTGGTTAAACTTTACACGTGACACTCAGGCACCTTTCGCCCACTACTCAGAAGAGGCAACCCGATATTTTGCGGCATCATTGCTACTCTTGGAGATTGTCATCCTCGACTTGCTTGTGCATTGGGCTGCACCGTGCTACACAAGCAATGCCTAGACAATCCTAATCATAGCTCAGCCACTTGAAGGTGGCTAGCTTCTTAAAATAACCACCCCCAGCGTGTTGGTGGCCAGATTCACTAGCTTCTTCATGAACTCCGCGAAAGCCATCCTCGGCGTGCTAGGTGCATTGAGAGGTTTGGTGGCGTACTCCCCTTCAAAGCATAGCCGAAGACAACCCCAGTGAAGTTCACCCAAAGCCCACCATCGTCACCACGTGTGTTCGTCGTCCAACAATTGACTAACTTCTTCATCAACCCGTCCAGCCATCCCACGCAGTGCATTGAGAAGGTTTGGTGGCCGCCTCAACACAAAAGCATAATCGAGACAACCCCAAGCTAAAGTAAACTCGAAGCCAACCCATAATACCGAGGCAACATATCGAGGCAACATGACATGGGTGTGGCGTGGGGGAAGGGGGCTGCAGCTAGGAAGGCATGGGCTGCCATGCATATGCTGGCAACACACACCCCCCTATATAGCATTTATGCATTTACTCCTTTGTGGGAGGAAACATCAACATGCTCGAGGTCATAATGGGCTCTAAATAATTCAATCCAAGGTATTTGGACGTGATTTTTTGCAGGGACACTAAGAAAAATGCAATCTATGATGGGAAAAAGTTTCATAAATTTTGAGGTAGAGTATTTTTTTATTTTAGAGTAAGTAAAATTCAAAAATCATTAAAAAATTGGGACAAATTTTAGTTTTGTAAGTTGGAAAGATCCTAAAATCATAGACTACTTATGGTTTAATTGTGTGAGAAATTTCAATAAAAATGGGGCTTGACAAGGTTCAAAGTATATCGACATTTCCAGCATATTTGTGTGCATCTTTGTAGTGACAATGCAAGGCCAATGAGGCATGTGCCAAGCTCCCAATAGCCTCACTCTCAGCCAAGGCATGGCATGCAATAGCCTCACTCTCTCATGGGCAAGGGCAAGACATGCCAAGGCATGGCATGCCAATAGCCTCCACTCCGGCTTCCAATGCCACCTCACTCCCGCCCAAGCCAAGGCCAAGACATGCCAGGCATGACACGCAAGGCAAGCGTATCAAGCTCCAATAGCCTCACTCTGTAAGACATGCCAGGCCAGCCAAGGCATGCCAAGGCCACGACATGCCAGCATGATGCAAGGCAGGGCAAAGGCATGCCAAGGCCACTAGGCGCGCCAAGGCCACTACATGCCAGGCCAGGGCCGCGACGTATGATACAGTACAAGACCCAAGGGCATGCGAGCCAAGACAAGAGCAAGGCAAGGCATGCCAGGGCAAGCAAGGCAGACATGCCAGGCCACACGACGTACCAGCATGATGCAAGGCAGAACCAAGGCATGCCCAGAGCCACAGCAATGCCAGCAATGCCAAGGGCAGACAAGGCATGCCAAGGCCAGAAGCCAAGGCAAGACATGCCAAGGTGCAAGCCAAGCCAAGGCATGCCAGGGCCCTGACATGCCAGCATGATGCAGGGCAAGGCAAGGCAAGGCATGCCAAGGCCAAGCCAAGCCAAGGCATGCCAGGCCAGTAAGCCAAGGCGTGCGAGGCCAAGCCAAGACCACAATTCAGCCATGCCAGCATAAGACAGGAGCAAGGCATGTCCAGGCTATGGCAGCCACGCCATTCCAGCTTCCAATAGCCTCCA